>NC_135347.1:36878933-37178933 GCF_023851605.1 Tamandua tetradactyla | reverse complement strand
TTCTTTGCCATATCCGGAGTATGGGTCTATTCTAGATAGAACAAACTGCTACCCTATTCATGACAGAAGTGGTACAATGTAAACAACCTGCCACCAGGGAGCAGGCTGATCACCTTGGGGGATGGTGCCATACTAGGGACTGAGGATGCATCCTTGCTGCTGGCAGACTGGGCACTCAGCAGTGGCTGTAGCCAGGTCAGCCTTGGTGAGTGAAAGTCCATGTTGTTGAGCCCATGCATAACCTCTATCCCTACCATGCCCACTTTGTTCATGAGCCCATTGGGCAATGGCAGGATGACTTGTATTCACAGAATGAGTTATCTTATCCTCTTGATTATAAAAACCTTCCTCTGCTGAAGTCACTCTCTGGTGAACATTCACATGGGACACAAATATCTTCATGTTCTTTGCCCACTAAGAAAGGTTTATCCATATACCTATTCCCCAGACCTCTTTGTCACCAATCTTCCAATCACACTCCTTCTAAGTCCCTGACCATCCAGCCAAATCATTAGCAACACCCAAGAGTCAGTATATAAATGCACCTCTAGTCAGTTCTCTTTTCAAGCAAAATGAAGAACCAGGTGCACTGCTCAAAATTCTGCCCACTGGGAGGATTTCCCCTCACCACTGTCCTTTAAGAACATCCCAGAAAGAGGTTGTAGTGCTGCAGCTGTCCACTTCTGGATGGTCCCTGCCTATTGTGTAAATCAGGCCCAAGTTTTCTCTCCCTCAGTCAACTGACTGTAAGGAACTCCCCAAGAGGCCATATTCTGATTTGGGAAAGAGAAGGTAATGTAGCAAGAGTGGGGCCTTGGGCATTTGGGCCACTTCCTCATGTAACTTACTTGTGCCTTCAGGACCTTCTCAAGCCCCATCTCATTCATACCATTTCCATTTTATGATGGGAGTTCTGCTGTACATGCCCACCTTTATGGCTTGGTGGGTCAGACAACACCCAGCTCACGATAGGCAACTCAGGTCTCATGGTAACTTGGTGGCCAATGGTTAAGCATTCAGTTTCTACTAAGGCTAAAAACTATTTCTCAAAAGGAGAATAGTTATCTACAGTGGATGCTAAGGCTTGGCTCCAAAATCCTAAAAATCTGCATTGTGATTCTCCTAGAGGAACCTGCCAAAGGCTCCAGATAGCATCCCTATTTGCCACTGACACTTCCAGCACCATTAAATCTGCTGGATCATATGGCCCAAGTAGAAGAGCAGCTTGCACAGAAGCCTGGATATGTCAGCTAGTCTCCTCTTGTTCAAAACTAGTAGCTTTTCTGGTCACTCAGAAATTGGGTCAGAGTAGCACACCCAAATGAGGAATATGTTGTTGTCAAAATCCAAAGAGGCCAACTAATTGATGTGCCTCTTTTGTGGTCACAGGACAGGCCAGATGCAATAGCTTATCCTTCATCTTAAAAGGGACAATCTCGACATTCCCCATACCACTGAAACCTAGAAATTTCACTGAGGAGGAAGATCCCTGTATTTTTGTAGGATTTATCTCCAATCCTCAATGTGTCACTTTGAAAGGATTACGTACCCTAGAAAAGCCATGTTTTAATCCTGATCCATCTCATGAAGGTAGCCATTTCTTTTAATGCCTATTCAGCACTATAGGTTAGAAACTTGATTAGATTATCTCCACAGAGAAAATTGGGTTTAGAATTATATACATGAACATAGATGCGAAAGTCCTGAACAAAAATTCAGCAAATAGAATCTAACACTATATAAGGATAATACATCATATCCAAATGGAATGTATTTTAGGAATGTAAAGGCTAGTTTAACATTTGAAAATCATTTGATTTAATTCACACAAAACTGGACTCCAGGCCTCAGGATTCGAACTGCAGATCAGGTTCAGGTCTACCCAAATGAGTTTCTTCTCCTTAGATTAGTAGATACCTGAGGTACGTTCTTTTCACAGAGAACGGCAGGAGCTCAACACTGACAAGCTAGATCATATACACTCATATTCAGGTTCTGCTTTCCTCACATCTGCTAACAATCCATTGGCCAAAACAAGTCACTTGATAAAAACCTTCATCAGTAAGGCTGGGAAATGTACTCTACCCTAAGGAGTAGTAGAGTAATAATTACTAAGCAATAATCAAGGTTCTCACAAATAGATATCATAATAATCCAATATTAATATTCATTAATGTCTAGACGAATTTCAAGACTATAGAAAAACTTCGGCACTATGGGAAATTGCAGGTATTATTTAAAGATGGTGGAGGGGGGCAAAAAAAAAAGTAATCTGCTTAAGCAAAGAAGACAAATTATATAACATCTTTCTAATAAGTAAAAGAAATATGGATTCAACAAATCAGTAAAAGCCAACAGACAAACTAAAACTATTCAAGAAACTCTATTCAGAAAACTGACAAAGTGAAAAGTAATCTTTTTAAGAAATAAAAAGATGACATAAAAGTGCTGGATGCATGATATGCCCTCTTTAAATGGTACAGTAGACATCACTCTCACCATCTTCATTCTCACCATTATTATAGTACACTTACTTAAATTAATTTCTTTTAGAATGCACTGCTTTATCCCCCCTTGAGTTTTATCTGCCATTTTTCTGCTCACTGATACAATCTTGTGAGATTTTTCCAGCCATGTATCCCATTATCTGAAGCACTCTTCCACTCATAAAAAATTAAATCATCTTCAAGTGTATAGATCTTGGCATGCAAAACTGAAACCATCACAGTTCATTGTATAACAAAGTTTTATGTATCGTAGTCCAATTTTAAAGAAACTCAAGAATAAGATTGCTAGGTGGATACAGTCTTGCTCTAGGGGTAAAATTTTATTCAGTTTGCCAGATTGTTCTAAAATATATTTTACTGTGCATTTGTCATTTTATTTTCTAATATTTCTAATTTGACTTCATTAATCTTTATAATTCTTGCATAATAAGCATTATTATTCCTATTATACAGATGAAAACAATGATTTTAATTTTTCAAAAATTAATTTTTAAAATAAATTTAAATTAATTTTAAAAAATTAAAATTTAATTTTAATTTTAATTTAAGAAACTTGCCCATGTGTTTAAGTTTTCTAGGCTGTTTCAGGCAAATATTATGAAGTGATTTGACTTCAACTATGGGAATTTTTTAGTTGACAGTTTTGAGGCTGAGAAAATGTTCAAATTAAGACATCACCATCAAGGCAATGTTTTCATCCCAATGACCAGCTGCTGGTGATCCTTGGTTCCTCTGCCACATGGCAGGGTACAAGGCAGCATCTACTGGCCTCTCCTTTCTCTTTGGGGTTCCATCGATTTCAGCTTCTTGTTTCCTTGGCATTTTCTCTGCCTGTCTGTATTCATTCCATTTATGAAAGGCTCCAGTATGAGGATTAAGATCCATCCTGAATGAGGTGGGTCACACCTTATCTGAAGTAAAGCCATCAGAAGATCCCACTTACAATGGGCGTACACCCAGAGGAATGGATTAAATATTAAAACATGTTTTTCTGGGAATACATATATAAAGCTTCAAACCACAATACCACACTTACGTAATAGGTATGTGGAAAATCCTGGCTTTTAATCCAGGTCTTTCTACCTCTAGAACCTATCTACATTCTTTTAATTTCACTGTATTATCTCTAAAATCCAGAAAATCAATCTCAACTCTTACATACTGCTTGTTAGAGTATAAACTGGAAGCACAACTCGGTAGATCAAATTTTTACATTATCAAGTAAATTGAAGTTGTACAAAATCTGCCACCCAGCACATGCATCTGGGTGGAAACCCTCATACATACTCCTTGTTCTTTCGCCTAAATCATCAGTTTTTCCTAGTTTGCTAGATCATTCCCATCAGCATACACTAAGCAGAAAAACCTTCTAAGGGTTTGTCAATAGCCATCCCCAATTCCTCTCCTCCCATTCTCTATTAAAGTCCTACAATCTGGCCTACATTTAGATAAAACTGACTGAAATAGTTCTTTGTGAAGGTCACATATGACCTCCACATCATCAGATCCAAAAGTAAATTCTCACTCTTCATCCAACCTGACCCACCAACGTATGGCACTCAGGATCTCTTGCTTGCTCTGGTTCTCAGCAGCTTAGTTGAAACTCATTTCTAGGCATTTTTGTTACCTAGAGATCGGACTATACCTCAATCTCCAGCCTCTTTTTTTTTAGCTATACTGACATCTCAGGTGACCTCAATTAGTACCATGACTTTAAATACTATCTCTATGCTAATTTTTATCTCCAATCCAAACTCGATCCCCTACTCCAGACTCAAGTTCTCTACTTTGATGTGTTAATGTCCAAAACCTAACTCTTGCTTTGTACCACCACCAGCCCAACTTGCTTTTTTCAAAACACGGTACTCTCAATCTAATTAATGGCACCCATCTTACAGCCATTTAAGTCAAGAATCTTTAGGGTTATCTCATTCTCTTCTTTAACACCCGTGTCCAATCCATCAGCAAATCACATCATTCCTTCCTTCAAAATATATACAGAATCTGTCCATTCCTTATCAGCTCCTCTGCTACAACCCTAATCCAAGGCTTCATCATCTCTAACATTTGTGAGATTTGGTCTGGAAAACATGAAGAAAGCAACTCTCAGTCATCTTCCATTTTTGTAGGTAAATGCTCATTATACCATCACCTTTAGAAATTGTTATCTCTAAAAGGAGGGAAAAGGTAAGGTAAATTGAACTAAGGAATTGGTTATTTTATCCTATATCTGTTTCAGGTTTTCCTGAAAAAGAGATAAAAGAAGACAGTAGGAGAGAGTTGGGGTATCTGTATTATCCACACCAGCATAGGAAAGAAAAACCCTAGTCAAGACCATATGGTATATATTCAGCTAAGGCATCTCTTACAAAGTACATCTAGGAACTTGAAGACCAGATAGATTTTACCTTGAATCAAGGAAAAGAGAATTCTATCATCTGGCATAGTTGGCATCTCAAGATTTCAAAAACCAATAAGACATTTTTACAGCATTGAAAAAGTAACTAAGAAACCTTACACAGGTTACTCAGATAATGTGTCTTGGGTAAGTCCCTGGACACTGATTGAAATACATAATAATTAAGAAAACTTACAGCTCAACAATGGATACTTCTTTTAGGATTAAAATTACTTTAGATAACACATTCAAAAAAGAAGTCCAGAATTCAAAAATTCCCTAAGAATGCCTAAGGCAGATTCTTTCTGAGGTGTTAATATAGAGTGCCTTATAAAATTTTCCAGGTTCCAAAGACAGAATTCAGGGATAGGGAGATATTATCCTAATCCAGTTTGACATTCCACTCAACAAAAATATGGTATGGCCACCTGCCTTGATTCAAGAAAACTATGGCGTTAACTTTAACACTAAATACAAGAACTTGAATGAAAAGAATATTAAGAATTCCTATGATGGTAAAATTACATGATTTTGTGATTTATTTGCTGAGTACATACTACATCTGAGACACTAAGAGTATTGCTGTGAGCACTACAAATAATTGCAAATAGCTTAGGTACTGATACTCTTAGAATTGAAATGAGCGAGGGTCATCTAAATATTCCTATACCTTCATTAGGCACAATAAAAATATCCTGAAACAACAAATTAAGTATGTACCTTTCAGTGCTGTAGTCTTTTCTTTTTCATCTGGACCTCCCTGCTGGATTTGTGCCATGCTTATCCAAATTAGCAACAAAATTAAAGAGCTCAAGGAAATAGACATCAATCTTCAGAAGACAGTCTAGAATGAATGAAAGCAATAAATTAAACTCTACTCAAATCTTCCTACCTACTTCACAAGAACTTCCTAGACCCTCCAGTCAGGATTAATCTCTCTATCCTGATTTTGCTCTGTACTTTGTTGATGTCTAACCACAGTACTTATCATAGTATGCCTTGCATTATAGATATTTATGTATTTGTCTGGAGCAGCTAACAGATTGCAAGGAATAGTGGTATGAAGTTTTTGTCATCTTTGTATCTCTCATGCCACCTATTACATATACCTAATGTTTGCTGAATTGAAGTTTGCTAAATTTTCTATTTAGTTTTAGTTCTCTATCACCTATCATTTAAAAAAAAAAACTCCAAGTAGTTTCAAAATTTCTAAATTTCTTTTAAAATAAACTATATGCATATGCTATTTACATGATGAGAATGTCTCCCTCTTGAAGCATGCAGAAATTCAGAAGGACAAAATACATAAAGTACCTCTAGTGTAATTTAAAATGCAACTTTAAGGGAAAAATTAGCAGTTTTAAAAACAAATCTACGTCAAATTCAGTTCTGAAATTCACACTCTATAGCTATAACTTCTGCTTCAGTAAATAATCATATTATAAATTTATGATTTATTAAAATCTAATTCTCTATACTTTGGCCAAAGGAAAGGCATCAAAACTATAAATAGATGGTTTTCCCCAGGGTGCCCATAAACAAAAAAGCAAACCACTGTTCCTAAAGTTTACAAAAAAAAAAGGGCAACATTCAATGGAGAAAACTTGAGTCAATTAATCTGTAACTGTTCATAAAATGACATAAAACTATATTCATGACAATAAAACAAGATTGACTATTTCTCTGAGTAATCCAGTTAACTTGCTACCTACAAAGCAAACGTCAGTTTCCATTCAGAGGTACATTTTATAATTATCTTTAAAAACTAAGGCATTTTCATAATCAGTGGAATATTTTACAAAAAAACAAATAATAAAGGGAATATTTTTGAACTTTAAATGTTCCCAGTGCTGCTCATACCAATGCAGATGGGGTGATACATGAGGAAGCACCCTCTGGCTCCACAACTAAATAACCACGTACCCTTGATAAATTATAGCTCCTCTGTGCCTCAATTTCCACATTTGTAAAATGGGAATGATAATCCTCCTTCCCTCATAGTGTTACAGTGAGTATGAAAGCAGAAATGTAAAGTATTTACTATATATAGTGCCTAATCCATATACGTGCTCAACATACGTTAGCTTATATATTTTTTTAATTGTTGTAAATGCATCCTAGCTTTAACATTTCATAATAGCTCTATGGCCTGGAGGCAAGTCACCAAACATCCAAAATCTCCAGTTTCCTCATTTATAAAATGTAGCTAGCCCATATAACAATTGTGAAAATTAAATATTATAGAAGGTGTATAGAGCTGATCACTGCTATTATTAGCAAAGAGATAACTAGAATTTGAGGCTATTTTTACTGGGAAAGCATTTTCCCTTAGCATGGGCATGGGCAGTAGCTATTATTTTTCTGCTGTGAATAGGCAAGTCAAAACTCTGTAAATTCTACATGAATAAAATGTACCTATGTTCCTTCAAGAAAGATATCCTAGTCCATCAAGTAGGCAATGCGTTAGACAATAGGAGTGCAATGGTGAGTAAAACAAACATGATCGCCACCACTTTCTATCTGTCAAACACACTGCCAAATAGCCACAAATAAAATGTACAAGACTTGGACTGATAATTGCAATGCTCTTATAATGAAGCAATATTTAAAAGGGATAGTTATTTAAATTCAGGAATTAGTCTATCTATGAAGTCCTAAAAATCTGTGCAAAAGTTTCACTAGCAACTCCTCATTACATACCAACCTGTAGTAGAAATTAAAGAGTTGTTCATAATGAGAAATTCCACACTGTCCTTTTCTAACAGCTCCACCACTAAATTATTCATGTAAAAAAAGACATTTTGCATTTTTTATTCTATCTCTCTATCAACTCAATATCTCTTCAAATGGAAACTATAAGGTTATTTTTCAATGGCCCCAAATTACCTGATTCCTAAACAGGTTTATTTTAGTAAAGGTAAACTATAAATATATCATTATTGCTAAAGTCATAGTCAAGATTCACATTTCAAAGAATCATTTTCAAGATTCCCAAGATTAAATATCAATTAATTGTCATTATTATTATTTTATATGAGGCAACCTAAAAATACATATAGCTATTCTTTGGAGTGATAATATAAGTTAGGAGACTACTAACCACTCTATGTGACCCTAAAGCTTATAGCAGCAGATGCAAAGCAGGTAAGCATGAAGCAAAAGCAATTTGTCTGTTGCTCTCTTATTCACTGTGTTAGATTTTTTACCCTCTTGAGTTATTTTCCATGGCTGTGGCACAGCTGGTGAAGCTAAATCAGGAACATTATAAATTCTCAATTTAGTTTTCCTAATAAAAATTCAGACTTATAACCTGCATGACCACAGATAAACACTACTGAAAATGCAGTCAGCAAGCCGTTTGATACATTTGATATATATTAATATGTGCACTCGACATAGTTTATTTGGCATTATCTGATGGAGGTTAGGTTATAGGGAATAAAGTGGTAGAAGGTTTTTACTGATGTGAATTGGGACACAGTTGACATGTTGTATACTTCATGATAACCAATGCTGTTTAAATAAGGTTTCCTAGAAATGGTTACAATATAAACTAGATTCAAAACATCTCAGTTTGCAATTTCATTCTGTGAACTACACAAAGCAATTATCATATCTTCTTTCCTTCTATGATTCCAACAGAGAATCCACTATGTATAAATAAAGCTATAAATAACTTGTCATGTGTAATCTTTATCCAGTCAGCATTTCAAAACAGAAACAGTAGACTATTTCTTAGTGGCCCTGTTTCCTCAAAATATGGCATAAGCACTTATAAAATGTACAGAAAGATACACATTTTCTATGTTGTTTGTTTTTAGGCAGGTACTAAATAGGAACTTGATAAATACAATTTTACAACAGAAGGCTTTTTCACTTCACATTCTGAATGAAACTGTGAAAGTGCAAAATATATCACAAAAGTAAAATGGAGTTAATTCCCCAGGGTCCTCAGGACTGAACTGGTTCTAGTCTAGCCCCAAAGGGTCTATGCTCACTAACTCAGGTTCTAGAAATTTAGCTCAAAATAGACCACTAGCAATCCACAGTACAGTAAGTGAGTCCACACCAGAAATTTGAAAGGAACAAAAGGACCCACCCAAATTACATGTTTGGTGGTTTGAAGCTACATGTACCCCAGAAAGACAAGTTCTTATATTTAATCCATTCCTGTGGGTGTAAATACATTGCAAGTCTACTTTGAGGAGGCTACTTCAGTTAGGGTATGACCCTCATTCAGAATGCGTCTCAATCCTTTTACTAGAGTCCTTTGTAAACTCTCTCTTAATACAAGAGAGAGAAAGAAAGCCACTGGAGCAAGAAGCTGAAATCAACAGAACCAGGAAGAAAAGAGTATGACCAGCAGTTGCTGTCATGTACCTTGCCATGTGGCAGAAGAGTCAAGAATCGCTGGTAGCTAGTCCTTGGGAAGAAAGTATCACCTTGATAGTTTTGATTTGGACATTTTCATAGTCTCAAAACTGTAAGCTGATAAGCTAATAAACTCCCACTGTTTAAGCCAAAACATTTCATGACATCTGCTTTAAGCAGTCTAGGAAACTAAAATGTCATGTAACTGAGAAGCTGTTCACAAGCAAAGATTAGTTCATAACAATACTAGCCAGGCTATAGTGAGGAAAATATATGGATTTTTTTTGGGGGGGGGGCTGGCAGGGAGAAAGTGTATATGGACAGGTAATATATGTAGGCACTGTGGTAGTTTGAAGCTGTTTCTACCCCAGAAAAAGATCATTTTCCTTTCATCTATCCTATGGGTACAGGCCTATTGTAGGGAGGACCTTTTGATTAGGTAAATTCAATTGAGATGTGGCCTACCTCATTTAAGGTGGGTCTTAATCCTCTTACTAGAGTCCTACATAAGAGGATAAAAAAGAAAAAGCACCTACACCTACTAAGAGAACCAGAAGCCAAAACAGAGAAACACACAGACTCAGAGAGGAAGCCACTGAAGCCAGAAACCAAAGGCAACAAAACCTTGGAGAGAAGGACCTGCAGACATCACCGTGTGCCTGGCCGTGTGACAGAGGAGCTGAGGATCACTGGTAGCCAGTCTTCAAGGAGAAGATATCATCCTGTTGATGTCTTAATTTGGACATTTTTCATGGTTCAGAACTGTAAACCTTTTAGCTAATAAATCTCCATTTAAAAGCCAAAATTCTGTTTCTGGTATATTGCATTATGGCAGCTTTACCAAACCAAAGCAGGCACTTGAGAGAGAGGTGAGAGAAAGAGAGCATCATGGAACAGACATGGAAGACGAAGCCCTGGGTGCAGTCCTTGGTACACAGACAATGGTGGCTTCTATAGAGAATACAATTTCTATTTGGATTGAGGTTTAGCTCATTCCAGAAATCCTCGGTTCCAATTCAAGCCTATCCAAAACAGTGTCTTAGTTTCTCAGTCACTGTGGTATTATAGGTCTGGAGGCAGAATCCATATTTTTATTCTCAGTTCCACCACTTAGCAGCTGAAGACCATAAGAAAGTCACACCTTCTCTAACCTCAATAATGGAATAATAATGAAAATAAAAGCATCTACATTTGTAGGGCTATTAGGAAGATCATATGAAAGAATGTAATAAAAGCATTTTTGAAACTACAAATTTCTTTACAAATCTTAGTAATCCACATAAAATAAAAAATAGTCGGGACCCAATTAATTTGTGCTTAGACTCCCAGAAGAGTACTGTTCTAATTTGCTAGCTCCCAGAATATGATATACCACAAACAAAATGGCTTTTAAAAGGGGCAATTTATTAAGTTGCAAGTTTACAGTTGCAAGCCTGTGATAATGTCCAAAGTAAAGTAGAGCTATAAAAATGTTCAATCTAAGGCATCTAGGGAAAGATATCTTGGTTCAAGAAGGTCGATGAAGTTCAAGGTTTCTCTCTCAACTGGAAAGGCACATGGTGAACATGGTGACATCTGCTAGCTTTAACTCTAGGCTTCTTGTTTCATAAAGCATCGCCAGGAGCGTTTTTCCTTCTTCATCTCCAAAGGTCTCTAACTGCGTGGGCTCTTGTAGTTCTCGTGGCTCTCTCATGGCTCTGAAGCTTTCTACAAAATGTTTACTCTTTTAAAGGATTCCAGTAAACTAATCAAGACCACCTTGAATTAGTGGAGTCACATCTCCCTCTAATCAAAGATTAATACCCACAATTGGGTGTGTCACATCTCTGTGGGGATAATCGAATCAAATCTCCAACTGTTCTAGTTTGCTAGCTGCCAGAATGCAACACACCAGAGATGGATTGGCTTTCAATAAAAGGGGATTTATTTTTTTAGTTCTTCAGAGGAAAGGCAGCTAACTTTCAACTGAGGTCCTTTCTTACGTGGGAAGGTACAGATTGTCTCTGCTGGCCTTCTCTCCAGGCCTCTGGATTCCAAAAACTTGCCCCGAGTGATTTCTTTCTGCATTTCCAAAGGCCTGGGTTAAGCTGCAAATGCTGAGATGAGGTATGCTGAGCCGCTTGGGCTATGCTACCTTGTGCTCTCTCATTTAAGCACCAGCCAATTAAATCAAACATCATTCATTGCAGCAGGCATGCCTCCTAGCTGACTGTAGATGTACTCAGCAACAGATGAGGTTACGTACCATTGGCTCATGTCCACAGCAACAGAACTAGGTGCCTTCACCTGGCCAAACTGACAACTGAATCTAACTGCCACACCAACCTACAGTACTGAACAGGGATTAAAAGAAATGGCTGCCTCCACAAAATGGATCAGGATTAAAGCATGGCTTTTCTAGGGTACATAATCCTTTCAAACCAGCACAGGTACCAAAACCAGTCTAATTTACAGGAATGAGAAGTTTTTGATGTGCATCACTTGAATGCATTTGATCAACAAATAATAAGGCCCATAAAATACACCAGTTGAGCTGACTTGGCTTTCCAAGATTATAATGAAGACAACACAACAGAATTTAAATTAAGTTTTATAAAATTCATTTCCTTTATGTTCTGTTCAAGCCCTATTAAAATGTGTGTACGGAAAATGGTCAAATATGCAAATTCTTTCTTCATTTAGATTAGTGCTTTGCACAAATAAAACTGTTCCAACACTGCTAAATGCACAAGTTGGTCACAAGATCACCAAGTCCTTCTATACGCATTATCTCATTACATCATGAGCACACTGGCAAGGGTAGGCAGAGTTGACAGTAACCGCATTTTACAGAGATGAGGAATATGGGCTTTGAAAAGCTAGGTAACCTAGCTAAAATACCCCAGATAGTAAGCAGTGGGTGGAATTGTAATTTTGATCTTCTGACTCCTAGTTATGAGCTCTCTCTTCTCTACCATTCTGGGAGTCAAACTACCCAAGTTCAACGGAAAAACAACTCCAAATTTCTTTATCCTATAGAAAGTTTTCACTCTCTTGTTCTAATTTATTGTATTAGGAAGTATTATAATTAGGAGCCTGGGTAAGTTTGAGGTAATTAACTGTTTATCTACAGACTCAAGTTATCAACCAAAATTGTCTCCATTTATTTGGTTAACTATTCAAAATTCAGACTGATAAAATTACTCCCTCATTTCTCATAATACCCTGGTAAATCAAATATTTAAAAGAAAGAGTCAAAAGCTAATCTCATACATAAAGATGTAAAAAGAAACCAATATTGCACTACTGTGTCTTTGTAACAGGCTGAAAAATTAGAAATCATCTGGTTATGTTCCAAATTGTTTTCAGGTTAACCAAAAGACAGAAACCTAAATTGAGAATAGAAAACCTTATAATACTGGCAAGACCATGTTAAAACTGAAGTTAAAAAATTAAACAAGAACTAAGACAATTCTCAATTTTGAAACTTCTTTGAAAAGAAAAAACAATTTAGGTAGTCTTTTATGAATTTTACCATAAAAGTGAGCAGAAATGGCAGAGGTATGGCCAAGGACCAAACAATTTCCAAACAGAAAATATCATGCTCAAAATTGTAGAAAAACAGAATATGTCAAATATTCTTTTATATGGGCCAAACAAAAATGCCATATAAACTACTTAAGAGATTCTAATTCTTTGATGACATAGAATAACAATAAAGTATAAACAATATTCTAAACGTATGTAACACCAGGCCAAATTGAAGAAAGAAAAACTGTTGATAAAATGTCAAAACAGATGACACCACTAAATAGCAGCAATAACATATGTGCAAAGCCTGCATAAAATTTTCTCATTCCATAAACATGCTCACCAGTATCCCTGCTAAACTTCGTGAATGCAAAGGTCGACCTAGATTTTAAAATGTAACATTCATGTAACAGACATTAAGATGCACTACCCAGATACCCCTTCTCTAGGGTCTTGCTGCTTAGCTACAGTGAGTGCAATTGGCAAACAGCCTCCAGCTGTCCACTATTTCAGAGTCTACCTCAGGTGCACAGAGCTGCCTACCTATCATCACACTTATCCCAGTCCACCCTCAACTGGTGACTGAGCCAAGTGGGAGTAAAAAGGCCCACCCATTCCAGCCTGATGCAGGACAACTTTGACAGGCAATATTTGCTCCAGAGCTTGAAGCCACAAGGTTGGCGTAGGTTTTCTCAGGCCTGCATGTAAGTGCAACTTCTCCCTCTCACCAATCCTATTCTCCCCTTTTCTTTCATAAGTGTTGATCTCTAATAAACACCTTATACCCCAAATTCTGTATGTAAAATACAATGTATTTTTTAAATGTTTTCTCTAATAGTAAAAAATGTATTAAATTAAGATACCAGAGGTTATCTAACATTTATAAAGAACTCTTGCAACTCAATGATAAAAAGACAAATGACACAATTTATAAATAGGTAAAGGATGAATAGATATTTCCCCAAAGAAAATAACCTAAATGGCTAAAAAGCATTAGAAAAGATGCCCGACATCATTAGTCCTTAGGGAAATGCAAATCAAACTCACAAAGAGATACCACTTCACACTAACTAGCATGATGATAAAAAAAAAAGGCAAAACAAATGGTGGTGAGAATGTGGAGGAACTAACTTTCATACATTGCTGGTGGGAATGTAAAATAGTGCAACCACTTTAGAAAACATTTGGCAATTTATATTTTTTGGTAGCACTGTATCTAATTTAACATACGGTTAGTTTACTTGAACACCATAATACATGGAGCCTTGAATAGAGTGTAAGAGCTTGTGGGCTTGTACAGGTTAGTGTGATTCCCCAATAGTATCAAGTCCCCTTAGGGGACTGGGGAGAAAGGAAATATTCAGCTTCCCCATCTGGGGAACTCCTGATATTCTTGCAAGCAGTGGGGACAAATCCAATACTCTGAGCCCTCAATTTTGGGGCTCACCCCAATGAAGCTTATTCCTGCAAAGGAGAAGCTAAGCCTACGGATAATTATGCCTAAGAGTCACCCCCAGAGAATCTTTTTTTTTTTTTTTTCAGTTCCAATAAGTCTCTATTTAGTCATTGTATTATCCCAGGGAAAAGTGGGGAAGGGGAAAGGGTCAGCATATTACAAAATGATAGAAAAAGGTAAAGTACCCAGTAAAAAATCAACCATCAAAAACAATACCCTAGTGATAGGGTCACCAAAGCCCAAGGAAGCTCAGTCTCCTGCAACTCAGGAATGAGGGGAAGCGATTAAGGAAAGGACAGGTACATGCTTTCCTACCCTCCCTTCCTCCCCATAAATTCAGGATTCCACACAAAGCTTTGGCTTATACATTCATTTTCCCTTTCTTGTTCTCTCACCTCCACTTTCTACATGGAAACACCCCTATCCCATCTTTTTTCTCTATCCTAGGACTGATGATTAAGGAGGTTTGGCCAATACAAGTACAGCAGTATTAATCTTGTGGCACAAATCACATAGAGGAAGTCTTAACTCAAAAGATTGGGTATGAGGGATGGAGTGTTCTTAGGTTCTTCAGGTTTTTTGCAAAAGTCATTGAAGAGCTGTAGAGATACTCTCCAAATTAAATGTGTATGGAGTCGGGGTGTTTGGGGGAGGTAGAGCCAGAGAGGGGCAATGGGATAAATTTTTAGGACAAAGATCTAGTCCAAAATAGGAAATAGAGGAACATGAAGGAAAGGATGGTTTAGATCCCCACTTCAAAGAGAGGCCTCCAAGCATGTTTCAGATCCTTTTGCCTGGTGCAGAATCTTCTGTCAAAGATGCTTTGGCTATACTTCCTGATCGCAAAAGGATTGCCCCTACGCACTGTGGCTCAATTCTGGGCCTCTGGCAGCAGGGTGGGGCTGTGGATCTCTTCTTCTTCGTCCCGAAAGTAGGAGGGCTTTCCCTGTGAGCTGGGGGCCTGCTGAGCTTTCAGTGGACATGAGGCCACCATATGGCTGATGCTCTTGCAGAAGTGGCACTTCTTGGGCTGGGGTGGCACCTTACATTCCTTAGCATGGTGGTCTCAACCTCCACAGTTGTAGCACGTATCTCCTTTTGATCTGCGCTTCTGTACGTTCTTCTCCTTTGGCCGCCTCTCACTCCCAATATAAAACACCCCACCAGGTCCAGTGATACAGACAAATTCCAGGCCCTTGGCAGACTTCTTAAAGGTGAGCTCCACTGCTTCATCCTCCTTCAGACTCTGAAATCTCTCCATGAGCAGTTTACTCTGATGCACAAAGATGTCCACTGTGGGGTCGGGCGTGACCCTGGCGCAGGCGGTCATGGACAGGAAACTGAACCCCATCTGCACGTTGAACCACTTACAGACGCCAGGCACCCTGCAGCAGCTGCGGGTCATCTGCCTCCCTGGCCGTGTTCTCTGGTGCCTCCTCTGCCGCCTTGGCACAGCCATCTGCAAACTGCTGGTTGGGCACGGAGCCCATGTCTGTCGCCTGAGCCTGCAGCCCCTGGCACCTGGTCGGGCGGCTATTGGCCCCAGAGAAGTCCAGAGGCAAAAGGCCCAGAGAATCTCTTTTGTTGCTCAGATGTGGCCTCTCTCTCTAACGCAACTTGGCAGGTGAACTCACTAACCTCACCTCTACATGGGATATGACTCCTATGGGTGTAAATCTCTCTGGGGACATGGGACCTGACTCCCAGGGATGATCTAGGACCTGGCATCATAAGACTGAAAAAGCTTTTTTGACCAAAAGGAAGAAAAGAGAATTAATACGAAATAAAGCCTCAGTGGCTGAGAGATTTCAAATAGAGTCAAGAGATTATCTTAGAGGTTATTCTTATATATTATATAGACATAGATACACTTTTTTAGTTTATGATGTATTGGAATGGCTAAAGGGAAGTACCTGAAACTGCTGAACTGTGTCCAGTAGCCTTGATTCTTGAAGACTTTTTTTTTTTTTTAATAATGCGACTGTGTGATTGTGAAAACCTTGTGTCTGATGCTCCTTTTATCCAGGGTTTGGAAAGATATAAGTAAAAAAAAAAAAAAAAAAAAGGATAAAAATAACTAAATAATGAGGGAGGATCAAGGGTAAAAATGGAATAGATTGAAATACTGTGGGTCAATGAGAGGGAGGGCTTAAGGGTATGAGATGTATGAGTTATTTTGTTTTTATTTCTATTTCTGGATGATCCAAATGTTCTAAAAATGATCATGGTGAAGAATACACAACTACGTGATGATATTGTGAGCCACTGATTATATAATATAGCTCCAATACAGCTCAAATCCTAGTAAGCAGAGGAAATTCAGGTGCAAAAGTTAGAAGACAGAGAAGTAGAGAAACATCACCATGTGACAGAGACAAAGATGCATCTACAAGCCAAGGCACCCCAAAATGCTATAGACTCCAGAAGAAAGCATGTCCTGGTGACAACAAAATTCCTGTTGTTTCAGCCAACCCATTGTGTGGTACTTGTCTTAGCAGCCCTGGCAAAACTAAGGCACCATATGTTCCACCAATTCCATTCCTAAAGATACACCCAAGAAAACTGAAAACATACGTCCACATCCCTGTACACAGATGTTCAAAGAAGCATCATATATAGTAGTCAAAAAATATAAACAATCCAAGCGTCTATCAATTGATGATTGGATAAACAAAATATGGCACATACCCATATAATTAAATATTATTCATTAATAGGAATGAAGTACTGATATATACTATAACGTGGAGAAACCTTGCAGTATGCTAACTAAAAGAAGCCAGTAACAAAAGGAAATATATTGTTCGAGTTCATTTATTTGAAATGTACAGAGCAGGCAAATCTAAGAAACAGAAAGTAGAGTAATAATTGCCAAGGACTGGGGGGAGGAATGAATGAGGTATGACTGCTCATGGGCACTTGGTTTCTTTGAGGGTGATGACGTATTAAAATTAGAAAGTGGTGGTGATTATAAAATGCTATGACTATACTAAAAACCCCTGAAATATCCACTTAAAATATGCACTTAAAAGGATAAATTTTATGGTATGTGACTGACAACAAAGTTATTAAAAGAGAAAAAGGCTGAATACAGACAAGATTGACTTTGTTTTAGTTTCCCAGCTGCTAAAACAAATACCATACAATGGTGCCTTGGCTTGCAAGCTGCTGGAATGCGATATACTAGAACTGGAATGGCTTTTAAAAAGGGGAATTGAATAAGTTACAACTTTACAGTTCTAACCCCATAAAAAGTCCAAACTAAGGCATCCAGGGAAAGATACCTTAATTCAAGGAACGTCGATGGGTCAGCTGCATAGCTACTTGATTGGCATCTGCTAGTCCCTTCCTCCTGGGCTCTGTTGCTTTCAGCCTCACTTTGCTTCTCCCGGGCTGGCCTTCACCTCTTGGCTTCCCTTGGCTCTCTCCAGGTTATGGCTTGCTTAACAACTCATGGTGACATCTGCTGGGCTCCAAGCATCTCAAAATGCTTTTGTCTCTGTTCTCCAAGTGCTGACATCTGTGTCTGCTCTGCTCTGAAGTTTCTTTTGGCCCATCGTTTCTGTCATTTCTCCAAAATGTTTCCTCTTTAAAGGATTCCAGGAAACTAATCAAGACCCACCCTGAATGGGCAGAGTTACATCTCCACCTAATCAAAAAGTCACACCTACAACTGGGTGCACCTCATCTCCGTGGAGATAATTTAATCAAAAGTTTCCACCTACAATATTGAATTGGGATTAAAAGAAACAGCTGCTCACCTAAGAGTGTATGAGGATTAAAACATGGCTTTTCTGGGGTACATAATACTTTCAAATCAGCACAAATGGATTGGCTTAAATAATGGAAATGTATTGGCTCATGGTCTTGAGGTTAGAAGTCCAAAATTGAGATGCCATCAAGATGATGCTTTCTCTCCCAAGACAGTGGCATTCTAGGACTGCTGCCAGCCACCCTTGTCCTTGATTTTTCTGTCACATGACAGTGCACATGGTGGCATCTGCTTTCTCTTCCAGGTTCTGGTGACTTCCACCTTCTGGGGGATCCTCATTACTTCTCTCTCTGTGGCCTTCTCTATAAGGTCTCCAAAATAGGATTAAGATCCCTTCTGATTCAACTGGGCTACATCTTAATTGAAGTAACCTCTACAATTAGTTCCTAATTACAATGGGTTCACACCCACAGGAATGGATTAAGATTTAAAATACGTTTTTCTGTAGAACACAACTCCAAGCTACCACATATTTTTTTCTCAAATATTCCAGTACCTCAATAATTTTTGACAATATCAAATAATTAAGGGCTGAGGTATTTAACATTGATTTATACTCTCCTGCTAGTTTATATACTCCCAGATTGGCTATTCAATATAGTAGATCAGATCTGTAGTGAAAAGAGCTCAAAGCCTCTTCTTTAATGCTTCTCCCTCTTTCCCACAGTTAAATAGAAATCAAGCCATCTTTCTCAAGAAAGATTACCATACTGCTAGACAGATTCCAACAGTCCAAAAAGGAAAAATTCGCATCGCAATAGTGTCCCTCGCTGTATATTAAATGGCTTTCTCTCTCTCCATCTCTTCTCTATAGCTACAATGCCAAATGGTAAAGACACAGTCTCAAAAGTAAGCAGGCCTGGCCATCTTACTTTTTTCTCTTTTCCTTCCATGAAACGAGAGTAAAAATGGAGTCAAGGCAGTCTTGTGTAAAAAAACTTTTTTCTTTAAAAGTTCTTATGATCACTCCCCCCACCAGAGAGAAGCTGGCTACAGTCTAAGCCTGCTACATCTAGACATTAGATACAAACACATTATTTCCTAGGCTTAAAAGATGAGCATTGTATAAAGTTCATACATCACAGGGTTCTAGTTCAGCTTGCTCAAGTTTTCAGCATTGGGAGTTCCCTGACAATGCAATTTGCCTTCCTTGCCAGTTACTGTCCCTTGTCCTATGAGAAACTAGTCAGAAGCACTGATTGGTAGACATGATTCAAGTAATTCCCTGACCACATACTTCTTACTTGCACCTCCCCACATCAACCAATTTCTAACAAGAATTGAAATTTAGTAAGTATTGTTTTATTGTTATTATTATTTTGATTATCATTTTTGTAACTCCAGACATTAAATCAATGTACTTTCAAGTTAGAAATGTACTATTTGTTATAGGAAAAATAAAAGAAATACAAAGGAAAACCTGAACATCTACTCAAGCAATTTTTTATTAAGCCCAATAAACTATACTAATAAATCCAGCAATAAAGTTTAATGGCAAAGTTACTCTTTGGGGAGACCACAAATGTACTGCAAATAAGGCACTTAAGTACCACTCATATCCAATGTCTACTGACAGGGAACTTCTTATTGTTCATTGAAGGGATAAATTTCTGTGAAACCTGACTTTACCTAAATATATTTATTTGACTGGGAATATTATCAGTTATCAGTTAACTGCCTTCAAAATAGATTTAATTTTTGGCTTCTAGAACATCTTAATTCTTTATAGAGTGATAATACTTTCCCGAATTTCATTTTTGGATCATATCCTGAGACCAACAGGGGATGAAATCTAAAAGATTTTTGGAGGCTCTACATTGCTATATTACAAAAATCTAAAGAGAAATAGGAATTGGAAGCTTCAATTCACCTTTTTAAACTACCATATTAGTTACAGTGGTTACTTTATTCAGAAAATAATGCACACAATAGAGGTCTTGCCTAAATTATCAAAGGATCTGAGGCAGCAAAATGGTCTTACTCCCAAAAAAAATCTAAGAAGTTTGAGCCCTCCTGGCTTCTACAAAATATTTATTACCCACACAAAAAAAGCCATTGCTTGGCCACATAGTTAATCATAGGAAATGAACTCTATAGCACTGAATTTGTCAGCAAAAGGATACTTTCTGGAATATTAAGTCATTTAAAATATTAAACCTATGCTTAACCACAGCGTATTAGCGTTTTCCAGAAAAACAGGACAAACAAGATGTGCATACGGGTGTAAGCATATGTGTGTGTGTGTGTAATACTTAGTGTGTAGGTCTGTCTGTGTAATATCTAGTGTGCGTGTGTGTGTGTGTGCGCACACGCAAGTCTGAAATCCACAGGATGGGAAATTCAGGTAAAAGTGATATTGAATTCCTTGGCCAGGATTCTGAAAGAGACGCTAAGTGGTTGGAAATTCTGGCAAGAGCCAATGTTGACATTTTTCTTCTGACCTCTGAAACCCTCAGTTCTGGCTTTTAAAACTTCCAACTGATTGGATAAGATTACCCACGGAGGATAATCTGCTTTGTTCATTATAGACGCTTCACAATAACAAGTAAGCCAGAGTTTGACCAAACAAATCAGTTTGGATAGTATGATCTAGCCAAACTGATGCATGAAATTAACTATTACACATAGTACATCAGATGGCTCTCATTAACATTGTCCCACATAGGCATAAAGTAGTAGAGTTTGTTCCTATGATCATAAGTATCAGGAATTTTATAAGTAGACTTCTAACCCCAACATTATAGTTAAGCCCCACAGACACCCAACTGCTAAGAATAACTAAATCCTGGAAAGTACACTGCAAAATACTATGATATCTGACTTTCAGGAAGATGGAAGAATAAGACAGGCTGAGCTCACCCCTGCTCCAATGAACAACAAGAGAAGTAAAAGAAAAACTACTCAGATAGCACTTCCAGGATACAGGAAACTTGAGAGGGTCTTCTATACAACATAGGGAGATCCTGGATGAAAAAGCTGAGGAATTGAGACACAGAAAGAGGGGTAAGTGGGCTTACCCAATTATCAGGACTCTACCAGGACTCTACCAGGGACAAGAGGCCATGTCCAGGAAAGTGCCTGCCCCCGCAGCTAACTTGGAATATCAGCTGCCTCAGCTCCATAGCCAAGAACTCTCTTGGGGAACTCACAAGCCAGTAAACTTGCTTTCCCTTTTCATACAGATCATCTGGCTAGTGCACAGAGTTTACCACTCCCATTTCCATATGGAGGCCCAGAGCCCTACTTCTGCACAAACAGGGAGGCAGGGACAAAGAAGCACCATGCTGCACCCTGCACCCCACACACCACCCCATGCCCCAGTACCCACATGAATACATGCAACACCCCCACTCCACCCTGCCCTGCGTCCTCACACCGTGCACCCACTGTGCCCCATGCAACCGAGCACCCACACCTATACTGAGGTATACACTGCCCTCCCCCCAGCACTGGGGTCAGAAGCCTTTGGGATCAGCAGAGCTAGATGGAATTGAATCAGGTCTCCATCCAGCTTACTTGGCTACTGCAGTAGGAGAGAGGCAAAACTGAGGGGAAAAGGAGGCCCAAGAGCATGTTCTTCTGGAAAGAAACAGAAAGTGCTATTTGGCAAACTGCCTATCTGCCTAGCTTCAAACAGATCCTCAAGTAGAGCTACAACCCCTGCATGAGAGCTTTGGGCCTTGGAGACCTTCAACACAAAAGGAGACATCCAAGGCAAACCCAAGCAAATACAAAACCTTAGACAACTGAGAGAAATCAACTTTCAAAATAACCCTATCCAGATAATCAAATGCTTCAAAGCCAATTTTTGAGAAAATCATAAAGCATATGAAGATGCAGGCAGATATGGCCCAGTCAAATGACTAGACTAAAGCATCAGTGGACACACAGAATTTTAGAACAACTAATCAAAGATGTTTCTACAACTCTCCTAAATAAATTCAATGGGTTGGCTAATGACATAGGAGATCAAGAAGACACCAGAAGAGCATAAAGAAGAACTTGAAATAATAAGGAGAAAAATAGCAGATATCTCAGAGCTAACAGAGATGAAATATACTGTAGACCAAATTAAAACTAGACTAGACTAGAAATACACACAGCAGATTTGAAGAGGGAAAAGAAAGAATAAGCAAACTAGAGGACAGGACATTTGAACTCAAATGCACAAAAGAATAAATGGCAAAAAAAAAAGATGTTAAAATGTGATTGGATCTCAGTGAAATGATGGATGACACAAAGTACACAAATATAAGTATCATCAGTGCCCCAGAAGGAAAAGAAAAGAGTAAAGGGCTAGGAAAATAGTTAAGGAGGTAATGGGGGAAAACTTCTCAGCCTGTATAAAAGACACTGTGCCAGTTCGAAAGGATGTATGTTCTCTAGAAAAGCCACGTTTTAATCCTAATCCCATTTTGTAAAGACAGCCATTTCTTCTAATCCCTATTCAGCACTGTATGTTTGAAACTTTAATTAGATTATCTCCCCAGAGATGTGAATCACTCAAGAGTGGCTGTTAAACTGGATTAGGTGGAGATGTGTCTCCACCCATTCCAGGTGGGTCTTGATTAGTTTACTGGAATCCTATAAAAGAGGAAACATTCTGGGGAAAGGGGGAGATTCAGAGAGAGCAGACATTCAGAATGACATAGTCATAAGAAGCAGAGAGTCCACCAACCAGCAACCTTCAGAGATGAAGAAGGAAAATGTCTCCCAGGGAGCTTCATGAAATAGGAAGCCAGGAGAGAAGGCTAGTAGATGATGCCATGTTTGCCACGTGTCTTTCTAGATGAGAGAGAAACCCTGATCATGTATGTTCGCCATGTGCCTTTCCAGGTGAGAGAGAAACTGACCTTGTTTGCCATGTGTCTTTCCACTTGAAAGAGAAACCCTGAACTTCATCAGCCTTCTTAAATCAAGGTATCATTCCCTGGATGCCTGTATTAGTTAGGGTTCTCTAGAGAAACAGAATCAACAGGGAACACTTGCAAATATAAAATTTATGAAAGTGTCTCACGTGACCGTAGGAACGCAGAGTCCAAAATCCACAGGGCAGGCTCCGAAGCCGATGACTCCAATGGATGGCCTGGATGAACTCCACAGGAGAGGCTCACCAGCCAAAGCAGGAATGCAACCTGTCTCCTCTGAGTCCTCCTTAAAAGGCTTCCCATGATTGCATTTAGCATCACTAATTGCAGAAGACACTCCCCTTTGGCTGATTACAAATGGAATCAGCTGTGGATGTAGCTGACGTGATCATGACCTAATCCTATGAAATGTCCTCATTGCAACAGACAGGCCAGCGCTTGCCCAATCAGATGAATAGGTACCACAACTTGGCCAAGTTGACACCTGTCCCTAACCATGACAATGCCTTAGATTGGATATTTCTATAGACTTGCTTTAATTGGGACATTTGCATGGCCTAAAAACTGTTATCTTGCAACTTATTAAATTATCCTTTTTAAAAGCCTTCCATTTCCAGTATAATGTATTCCGGCAGCTAGCGAACTAGAACAGATTGTGATACCAGGAGTGGGGTGCTGATGCAGTTTGCAAATACCAAACATGTTGGAATGGCTTTTTAAAATGGATAAGGGGAAGATTTTAGAGGACTTGTGAGAGAACACCCCACACATCTGAGCCCCATTACCTGCTCCCATTCCATGCACTCCAGGAGCCCCCACCCCACCAGACCCCAGTGCACATACCTGTCCCACAACCCCACCCCCAGGCCAGACCAACCCACCTCTCCTGCATCACTCCCGAGCATCACCTCCCCCTCCCTGTTTCCAGCAAACTGTCACCAGCACATAAAGGCTATGGGCACTAACCTCCATACCCAGGATACCCCTGTTCCCCTGCCCATAGTGTCTCACAGCCTCACCTCACCCCACTCTGAGCTTGGTGCATCAGTTTATAGCACTCCTAGACCCACACATGCACATGGGCAGTCAATCACGTCATTCAGCTCCGGGAACCTCAGTTTACAGCAGTCCCAGAACTGTGCATGCGCACAGCCCTCAGTCATACTTCTCAGCTCTGAATAAGTGCTGACCTGCACAACTGGGTCACATCTGCCCCCAATCCACAAAGGCATAACACTGACCTGCTGCCACAGCTCCACACATGTGCACAAAGGGCCCCATGCCTTAGAACAGCACATACCAGGTCTACGTCCCCCAGACCAGTGCACTGCACAACTAAATCCTCCCTAACTGCTGGGCACCCACGTTCACAAACATCAGCTTAACATCCCCAACCTGTGTCTATACCTGCCCTGAAACAAATCACCGCACTAAGTACCACACCCCGTACCCTGCTCCCTGCTGAACACCATCCCACGAACACAAAGCCTTAGACTTCTAAGAAAAAATCAACTCCCAAAGTAAATCAGTTATGATATTTACATGACAAGAAGACAGCAAAAGATCACTAAGCATATCACAATGCAGACAGATATAGACCTGCCTAACGACCAAATTAAAACACAAGAGGAGATACAGGCATTGGAACAACTAATCAAAGCTGTTCATACAACTCTATTTAATAAAATAAGTGGGATGGCAAAATGACATAAAGGAGATCAAGAAGACAGCAGAAGAGCACAAAGAGGAATTTGAAAGAATAAATAGGAAAAATAGCAGATATCACAGAGACTAAAGACTCTGTTGACCAAATAAAAAACATACTAGAGGCACACAACACCAGATTTGAAGAGAATAAGTGATATAGAAGACAGGTCAACTGACTTCAAAGACTCAAAACAGCAAATGGCAAAAAAAGATGGATAAACTTGAATTGGATCTCAGGGAAATGATAGACAAAACAAAGCAAATAAATATAAGTATAATTTGTGTCCCAGAAGTAGATGAGAGAAGTAAAGGGCTAGGAAGAATAGTTGAGGATACAATGGGGGAAAACTTCCCAACCCTCATAAGGGACATAACTATACAAGTCAAAGAGGCCCAAAAAACTCCAAACAGAATAAATACAAAGGTCCTCTCCAGGGCACATACTAATCAGTATGTTGAATGCTGAAGAAAAGCAGAAAATCCTGAAAGTGGCAAGAGAAAAAAAATCTACTACATACAAGGGAAACCAAATAAGACTGAGCTCAGACTACTCAACTAGAACCATGGAGGCAAGAAGGCAGGGATAAGATATATTCAAGATCCTGAAAGAGAAAGACTTCCAGCCAGGAATTCTGTATCCAGCCAAACTGTCCTTCAAAACTGAGGGGGAGATTAAAGTTTTCACAAAGAAGTCCTGAAAGAATCTGTCAACAAGAGATCGGCCCTACAAGAAATACTAAGAGACATTCTGCTGGCTAAAAAAAAAAAAAAAAAGACAGGAGAGGGAGGTCTGGAGGAAGGCACAGAATTGAAGAGCATCCCTATGGGTAATTTAAAGAATACAAAGAGAAGGAAGGAAAAGAATATATAGATCTGACAAATATAATAAAAAGATAAGATGGTAGATTTAAGAAATGTCTTTTCAGTAATAACTCTGAACGCCAGCGAACTAAATTTACGAATTAAAAGATACAGATTGGTAGAATGGATTAAGAACATAATCCAGCTATAAGCTGCTTACAAGAGACTCATCTTAGACACAAGGATACAAATAGGTTGAAAGTGAAAGGATGTAAAAAGTTTTTTCCACACAACTTGTAACCAAAAGAAAGAAGGAGTAGCTATACTAATATCGGACAAAACAGATTTTAAATGTAAAGACATCATAAGAGATGAAGGACACTATATACCAATTAAAGGGTCAATTCACCAAGAAGATGTAACAATCATAAATGCTTATGCTCCCAATCAAGGAGCTCCAAAGTACATGAGACAGACACTGGCAAAACTGAAGGGAGCAATAGTTGTTTCAACAATTATAATAGGAGACTTCAATACACCACTCTCTTCTATAGACAGAACAACCAGACATAAGATCAACAAGAAAACAGAGAAGCTAAATAACTTGACAAATGAATTAGACCTAACAGATATATATAGGTCATTGCACCCCAGAACACAAGGGTATACATTCTTCTCTAGTGCTCATGAACACTCTCCAGGATAGATCATATGCTGGGGCACAAAACAGGTCTTTATAAATTTAAAAAACACTGAAATAATTCAAAGCACTTTCTCTGATCACAATAGGGTGAAGGTAGATCTCAATCACCACCAAGGAATGAGGACATTTACAAATATATGGAGATTAAATAACATTCTCTTAAACAACCAGTGGTTCAAAGAAGAAACTGTTAGAGAAATCAGTAGCTATTTGGAGATGAACAAAAATGAGAATACAACTTATCAGAACTGATGGGATGCAGCAAAGGCTGTGCTGAGGGGGAAATTTATTGCCCTAAATGCCTAGAGTAAAAAAAAAAAAAAAAAGAAAGAACAAAAATTGAGGACTTAACAGCACACTTGGAGGAACTTGAGCAAGAACAGCAAACTAACCCCAAAGGAAATAGAAGAAGAGAAATGACAAAGATTAATGCAGAGATAAATGAATGGGAGAACAAAAGAACAATAGGAAGAATCAATAAGACCAAAAGTTGCTTCTTTGAGAGAAATCGATAAAATTGATGGGTCACTAGCAAAATTGACAAAGAAAAGAAGAGAGAGGGTGCAAATAAAATCAGAAACGAGAAGGGGTGTGTTGCCACAGACTCTGAAGAAACAGAAGAAATCATAAGAGGATACTATGAACACCTATATGCTAACAACTAGATAACTTAGATGAAACAGACAAATTCTTGGAGACACACAAACAAGCTATACTGACTCAGGAAGAAACAGAAGATCTTGACCAACAAATCACAAGTAAAGAGATTCCATGAGTCATCAAAAATCTTCCTACACAAGATGGCGGCTTAGCAATGTGTGCATTTTAGTTCATCCTCCAGAACAACTACTAAATAACCAGAAACAGTACAGAACACCTCCCAGAGCCACGATAGTGACCAGACACACAGTGTACCCCAATCTGGACCAGCTGGACCGGCTGCGAGTCTCCCCAGAACCGTGAGTTTCCCAAGCCGCGGCGCCCGGTGCCTGGCGCCCCTTCCGCACATGCAGCTTCCCAGAGGGAAAGGAAAGGCACTCTAACAGTAGCAGGGACTGAGGCCAACCAAACATCAACTGTGGCATTAATAAACAAATTCTGACTACTAAAAATAGGCCCCCAGTTCAGGAGAACCTGTTCAAGGCGAAGGTCACTTATTGGGCTAACTAAAAAAGAGGAAAGGGGACGAAACAGAGCCTTCTGTGGCTGTTTCTTTGGAGGCTTGGCTGACTCTGGATTCAGCGGCAGGACTACTGGGGCTACAGCTGCCCCAGGCATAGGCAGAAACCAGCTGCTTTCAGGGCTGTCTCCCACCTGTGCCTTCCCCAGGGGAGGGGTGAAGCCCAACTCAGGTGGAATCCCTCCCTCAAGGAATTCAGAAACCAGGGATTGGCAATTTGAAGCCATTAAAACCAGCCTACAACCTCTCCTCTGTCTCCACCATGCCCCCAGCAGGGAGAGCCTTCCAAAGTTAAAGGAGCCACAACACCTTTTGCTGGTGGGACCCCAGGCAGACAAGCACCACGTACTGGGCAGCATAAGAAAAACAGAGCCCAGAGACTTCACAGGAAAGTCTTTTAACCTGCTGGGTCTCACCCTCAGGGAAAACTGACGCAGGTGACTCCTTCCCCCTGACAGGAGGCCAGTTTAGTCCGGGAAAACCAGGCTGGAGTCTATATGTAGACCCTCCTAAGGGTCTGTAGACCCTCCTAAGGGTGGGGAGGGAAAAGGCACCTTACAAGCAGGGCAAGAAACAAGAAAACAAGAACTGAAAAATTATCCTTTGTTAAACAAAACCTAAGCTAGAGGCCCAGAAAAAGCTGAACTGAAGGTCAAAGAACAGATAGACAACAAACTCATCTAGCAAGAAAATCCTAGGTAAGAGAAGTGAAAGCAATCGCCAGAATAAACTAATTAAGGTAATTAAATGTCTAGACGCCAGCAAAAAATAACAAATCACACCAAGAAAATTGAACATATGGCTCATTCAAAGGAACAAACCAATAATTCAAATGAGATACAGGAGCTGAAACAACTAATTCAGAATGTACGAACAGACATGGAAAACCTCATCAAAAACCAAATCAAGGAATTGAGGGAGGATATGAAGAAGGCAAGGAATGAACAAAAAGAAGAAACGGAAAGTCTGAAAAAACAAATCGCAGAACTTATGGGAATGAAAGGTACAGTAGAAGAGATGAAAAAAACAGTGGAAACCTACAAGGGTAGATTTCAAGAGACAGAGGTTAGGATTAGTGAACTGGAGGACGAAACATCTGAAATCCAAAAAGAAACAGAAACTATAGGGAAAAGAATGGAAAAATATGAGCAGGGACTCAGGGAATTGAATGATAATATGAAGCGCACAAATATAGGTGTTGTGGGTGTCCCGGAAGGAGAAGAGAAGGGAAAAGGAGGAGAAAAACTAATGGAAGAAATTGTCACTGAAAATTTCTCAACTCTTACGAAAGACCTAAAATTACAGATCCAAGTGCAGTGCACCCCAAAGAGAATAGATCCAAATAGACGTTCTCCAAGACATTTACTAGTCAGAATGTCAGAGGTCAAAGAGAAAGAGAGGATCTTGAAAGCAGCAAGAGAAAAGCAATCCACCACATACAAGGGAAACCCAATAAGACTATGTGTAGATTTCTCAGCAGAAACCATGGAGGCGAGAAGACAGTGGGATGATATATTTAAATTACTAAAAGAGAAAAACTGCCAACCAAGACTTCTATATCCAGCAAAACTGTCCTTCAAAAATGAGGAAGAAATTAAAATATTTTCAGGCAAAAAAATCACTGAGAGAATTTGAGACTAAGAGACCAGCTCTGCAAGAAATACTAAAGGGAGCACTAGAGACAGATATGAAAAGACAGAAGAGAGAGGTGTGGAGAAGAGTGTAGAAAGAAGGAAAATTATATATGACATATAAAATACAGAAGGGAAAATGGTAGAAGAAAGTACTACCCGTACAGTAATAACACTAAATGTTAATGGATTGAACTCCCCAATCAAAAGATAAAGACTGGCAGAATGGATTAAAACACAGGATCCTTCTATATGCTGTCTACAGGAAACACATCTTAGACCCAAAGATAAACATTGGTTGAAAGTGAAAGGTTGGAAAAAGATATTCCATGCAAATAACAACCAGAAAAGAGCAGGAGTAGCTATACTAATATCCAACAAATTAGACTTTGAATGTAAAACAGTTAAAAGAAACAAAGAAGGATACTATGTACTAATAAAAGGAACAATTCAACATGAAGACATAACAATCATAAATATTTATGCACCAAACCAGAATGCCCCAAAATATGTGAGGCAAACACTGCAAACACTGAAAAGCGAAATAGACACATGTACCATAATAGTTGGAGACTTCAATTCCCCACTCTCATCAATGGATAGAACATCTAGACAGAGGATCAATAAAGAAACAGAGAATTTGAATATTATAATAAATGAGCTAGACTTAACAGACATTTATAGGACATTACACCCCACAACAGCAGTATACACCTTTTTCTCAAGTGCTCATGGATCATTCTCAAAGATAGACCATATGCTGGGTCACAAAGCAAGTCTCAACAAATTTAAAAAGATTGAAATCATACAAAACACTTTCTCAGATCATAAAGGAATGAAGTTGGAAATCAATAATAGGCAGAGTGCCAGAAAATTCACAAATATGTGGAGGCTCAACAACACACTCTTAAACAACCAGTGGGTCAAGGAAGAAATTACAAGAGAAATCAGTAAATATCTCGAGGCGAATGAAAATGAAAACACAACATATCAAAACTTATGGGATGCAGCAAAGGCAGTGCTAAGAGGGAAATTTATTGCTCTAAATGCCTATATCAAAAAAGAAGAAAGGACAAAAGTTCAGGAATTAACTGTCCATTTGGAAGAACTGGAGAAAGAACAGCAAACTAACCCCAAAGCAAGCAAAAAGAAAGAAATAACAAAGATTAGAGCAGAAATAAATGAAATTGAAAGCATGAAAACAATAGAGAAAATCAATAAGACCAGAGGTTGGTTCTATGAGAAAATCAATAAGATTGATGGGCCCTTAGCAAGATTGACAAAAAGAAGGAGAGGACGCAAATAAATAAGATCAGAAATGGAAGAGGAGACATAACCACTGACTCCACAGAAATAAAGGAGGTAATAAAAAGATACTATGAACAACTTTATGCTAATAAATACAACGATGCAGATGAAATGGACAACTTCCTAGAAAGGCATGAACAACCAACTTTGACTCAAGAAGAAATAGATGACCTCAACAAACCAATCACAAGTAAAGAAACTGAATCAGTCATTAAAAAGCTTCCCAAAAAGAAAAGTCCAGGACCAGATGGCTTCACATGTGAATTCTACCAAATATTCCAGAAAGAATTAGTACCAACCCTGCTCAAACTCTTCAAAAAAATTGAAGTGGAGGGAAAGCTACCTAATTCATTCGATGAAGCCAACATCACCCTCATACCAAAACCAGGCAAAGATATTACAAAAAAGGAAACTACGGACCAATCTCTCTAATGAATATAGATGCAAAAATCCTCAACAAAATTCTAGCAAATTGAATCCAGCAACACATTAAAAGAATTATACATCATGACCATGTAGGATTCATCCCAGGTATGCAAGGATGGTTCAACATAAGAAAACCGATTAATGAAATACACCATATTAACAAATCAAAGCAGAAAAATCACTTGATCATCTCAATTGATGCAGAGAAGGCATTTGAGAAGATTCAACATCCTTTCCTGTTGAAAACACATCAAAAGATAGGAATACAAGGGAACTTCCTTAAAATGATAAGGAAATATATGAAAAACCTACAGCTAATATCATCCTCAATGGGGAAAAACTGAAAACTTTCCCCCTAAGATCAGCAACAAGACAAGGATGTCCACTGTCACCACTGTTATTCAACATTGTGTTGGAAGTTCTAGTCAGAGCAATTAGACAATTAGAGATTACTAGTAATCTCAGGCAGGACATGAGATTTTGTTGGTTTGTCCGGAGTGATGCCCTGATGAATCCCAGAGTGATTTGATCGGTGAGTGGAAAAGTATGTGCAAGATCCCTTTGGGGAATGGTGAGAGCAGGGAGAAATTCAACTTCCCCAAGTTGAATTCTTGATATTTTCACAAGCAGTGGGGACAACCAAAGCTATAGGCTGAGCCCCCAGTCTTGGGGTTCGCTCATATGAAACTTAACCCCACAAAGGATAGGTCAAGTCTACTTAAAATTTAGGCCTAAGAGTCACCCCCAAGACAGCCTCTTCTGTTGCTCAGATGTGGCCTCTCTCTCCAGCCAACACGGCGAGCAGTCTCACCACCCTTCCCCTCTCTGCATGGGACATGACTCCCAGGGGTGTGGACCTTCCTGGCAACGTGGGACAGAGATCCTGGAATGAGCTGAGACTCAGCATCAAGGGACTGAGGAAAACCCTAGAATAAGCTGAGAATTAACATCAAGGGATTGAGAGAACCTTCGCGACCAAAAGGGGAAGAGTGAAATGAGACTAAGTGTCAATGGCTGAGAGATTCCAAACAGAGTCGAGAGGTTATCCTGGAGGTTATTCTTACGCATTAAGTAGATATCACCTTGTTGTTCAAGATGTAGTAGAGAGGCTGGAGGGAACTGCCTGAAAATGTAGAGCTGTGTTCCAGTAGCTATGTTTCTTGATGATGACTGAACAACGATACAGCTTTCACAATGAGACTCTGTGAATGTGAAAACCTTGTGTCTGATGCTCCTTTTACCTACTATATCAATAGAAGAGTAGAACATATGGAATAAAAATAAAGAATAGAGGGAACAAATGTTAAAATAAATTTAGTTTGAATTGCTAGTGGTAAATGAAAGCGAGGGGTAAAGGTATGGAGTGTATAATATTTTTTTTCTCTGTTATCATTTTATTTCTTTTTCTGTTGTCTTTTTCTTTTTCTAAATTGATTCAAATGTTCTAAGAAATGATGAATATGCAACTATGTGATAATATTAAGAATTATTGATCGTATATGTAGAATGGAATGATATCTTAATGTTTTGCTTGTTGTTAATATTTTTTTAATAATAATAAAAAAAAAAAACTTCCTACAAAGAAAAGCCCAGAACCAGATGGCTTCACAGGGGAATTTTATCAAACATTCAAAAAAGAACTAACACCAATCCTGCTCAAACTTTTCCAAAAAATTGAGGAGAAAGGAACTCTAACTCATTTTATGAAGCTAATATCATTTTAATACCAAAACCAGGTAAAGATGCTATAAGAAAGGAAAATGTAGGCCAATCTCCCAAAGTAGAAACGAAGAAGTAAAACTCTCATTATTTGCAGATGATATGATACTATACTTGGAAGATCCTGAGAAATCTACAGCAAAGTTACTTGAGCTAATAAATTCAGCAAGGTGGCAGGATATAAAATTATGTGCAAAATCAGTAATATTTCTATACACAAGCAATGAGCTAGCTGAGGAGTAAGTTTAAGGAATAAAATTCCATTCAAAATAGCCACTAAAAGAATCAAGTACTTAGGATGAACTTAACTAGGGGCATAAAGGGCTTGTACACAGAAAACTACATAACATTGCTAAAAGAAGTCAAAGGAGATCTAAATAGGTGGAAAGACATTCCCTGCTCATGGATAGGAAGGCTAAATATAGTTAAGATGTCAATTCTCCCCAAATTGATCTATAGATTCAATAGATTCAAATCTATAGATTGGTACAGTACCAATCAAAATTTCAACAATCTACTCTGAAGATTTGGAAAAGCTAACTACCAAATTCATCTGGAAGGGTAAAAGATCCCACCTGATACCTCTTTTAGTCTCCAGTATTTTAGAGCAGCTAGAAATAAAACTAAAATCGTGGAACTGTAACCCATGTCAAACTCTGAATTATATTCTACAACTAATTGTGATGCTACGCTTTGAAACTCATAGCTTTTTATAAATGCTATCTTTCACAAAAAAAGAAAGAGAAAAAAGTCGATTGTGGCGATAAAAAAATATTTAAGCCTTCTAGCCTCCTATATTCTGGGACAGCTATAAGGAAAAGTCTGAGAGGATCATATGGTAGCCCATGATAGACTCTGGGATCTGTCCTGTAACTACTTGTTGAAGAGTGCTTTGAAAAATATTGCTTTTTTATTTCTTTGCTTTGTGTATATGTTATGCTATACAATAAAAAAAGTTAAAAAAAAGCATTTATGTACACTTGACTCAAGAACTAAAATATTATTTCATCTGTACAAAATTCCACTAAAAAGAAAAGACATATAAATGGTCTTCATTTAAATGTTTTGGACTCTGGAATAGTAGATCACCCTGTGCCATATGAATAACCTTTTTTGGCTCTGGAACTTTTTGTAGGCTTTATTTTTTTTAATAAATTTGGCTGTACATGTCTTAAAAAGCTATTAGCTGGCTATCAGGCCATAATTGGAAATTATATTCTTTATTTACAGCAAGATATTTATTCCACCCAATTTGTTACAAAAATATTTTTTAGATTGATAAGTGTGTGTGTTTGTTTAGAAGTTAGAAACATAAAACATTTTGGATTCATTATCACAGTGTCTTGTTACCAAAAACAAATTTTACCAAGTTTTTTGCCCTATATTTCCCAACACAATTTGGTTAAAAAGTGCAAAAAAGTATTTGCTTTTAAATTACAAGTAAACTTTCTTGGATGTGCAATAGTTATCTCATAAAGCTGTAAACTCAGAATATGAGAAAGCATTATGATTTGAGTACTCTTGAAAACACTTAACTTTATTTTTGGGGTGGATTTTTTTGTGTGTTTAGCTGAAACTTATCTCATGTATAACTTGGTTAAGTAAAGTAGTAAGTAATTGAAATTTCAGTAGAATCAAGTGGAACATAAAATTTTTTTAAACTTACTCATTTGGGTTTGAAACTTAGTTACTGAACATAAAGCACACTAAAAATGTAAGTTATTTTAAAATATCATCTGCAATAAAAATGACACTTTTGAAAAAGGTAAAAACTGACTAGCACCCAATTTTGATTTTAATGAGCCCTATTTTGATTTTCAGTTTGTAGATGTTTCGTAGACATTTTCATTTACTTTGCAATAGAGATCAGAGACACTAGAAGATCTGGTCCTGCAGAGGGAGTGGGAAACTTACTACTAAATCAGAAATACTTGTGTCTGAGTAAAATCGTTTCTTTGATATGAGTCACAGAGGGGCCACGTTTTACTCAACCTTTCCACTATAGGGTAATAGCAGGTCTTACTTGGTTTTTAAACTTTGTTTTCCATATTGTTTTCAATCTTTTGTTTATAATTTAGAAATTGTGAGAAACTGTAGTTACTGTTTTAAAATGCCGGAATTTAAATCAGATTTAACATGTATGTAAGGTCAATTCTCTTAAGAGGAAAAGTATGGTACAAAATAGCAAAATAGGACCAGGTAAAACATATAGCCTTTATTTTTTAAAACATGTACTTGGTCATTTGTCTGTGTATGTTTTATTCCACTAGAATAAACGTTTCCTTGGTGTAAATGCAAAACATTTTTTCTTGATTAAATTGTAGATGTAGTACTAAAGACTTTACGATATAATTAAGTAATAAAAAAAGTAGTTAACCTTTAAAAAAAAGTGAGAAAGAGGTTAAGATAAAGATAAAAATAAAGGCTGAGAGAATTTGTTAATAAGAGACCAGCCACTCAAGAACTTCTGCTGGCTTATAGAAAAAGACAGGAGAGGGAAATTTAGTGGAGGGAACAGAATTGAAGAGTACAAGTAAATGCAATTTAAAGGATAAAAATTGAAAGAGGGAAAACAATATATAGATCTGATAAATAAAAACCAAAGGATAAGATGGTAATTTCAAGAAAAGCCTTTACAATAATAACTTTGAATATTAACAGACTAAACTCACCAATTAAAAGATACAGATTAGCAGAATGGATTAAGAAATATGATCCATCCATGTGCTGATTACAAGAGACCCATCTTAGATCTAAGGACACATATAAAAGTGAAAGAATGAAAAAAGACGTTCCATGCAAGCTGTAACCAAAAAGAAGCAGGAATAGCTATACTAATATCAGACAAAATTCACTTTAAATGTAAAGATGTCAAAAGAAACAAAGAAGGATACTACATAATAATAGAAGGGACAATTCACCAGGAAGAAAAAATAATCATAAATGTTTATGCTCCCAATCAAGGAGCTCCAAAGTACGAGAGGCAAACATTGGTAAAACTGAAGGGAGCAACATACGTTTCAACAAAAATAATGGGAGATCTCAATACACTACTCTCCTCTATAGATAGAACAACAAGACATAGGATCAACAAAGAAATAGAGAACTCAAATAATTTGATAAATGAATTAGACTTAACAGACCTAATAAGATCATTATACCTCAAAACACCAGGATATACATTCTTTTCTAGTGCTCACAGAATATTCTCCAGAATAGATCATGTGCTGGGACACAAAACAGGTCTTTATAAATTTTAAAAGGTTGAAATTATTCAAAGCACTTTCTCTGATCACAATGGAATGAAGGTGGAAATCAATAACCACCAAAGAACCATAACTTTCACAAATATTTGGAGATTAAATGATGCACTCTTAAACAATCAGTGCGCCAAAGAAATTTTTAGAGAAATCAATATATCAGGACTTACAGGATGTGGCAAAATCAGTGCTGAAAGGGAAATGTATTGCCCTAAATGCCTATATAAAAAAAAAAGAAGAGCAAGCAAAAATTGAGGCCTTAACTGTTCACCCTGAAGGAACTAGAGAAATAATAGCAACCTAACCCCAAAGAAAATGGAATAGGAGAAATAATAAAGGTTAAAGGAAAATCAAATGAAGAACAAAAAATAAAAATAAACCAATAGAAAGAATCAATAAACTAGACTAACAAAGAAAAAGAGAGAGGACACAAATAAGCAAAATCAGAAATGGGATGGGGTTGTTACAACAGACCCTGAAGAAACAAACAAAAAATATCACAAGAGGATACTATAAACAACAAACTAGACAACTTAGATGAAATGAATAAATTTCTAGAAACACACGAACAAACTACACTGACTCGAGAAGAAACAGAAGCGCTCAACAAACCAATCACAAATAAAGAGAATCAAATCAGTCATCAAATATTTTCCAACAAAGAAAAGCTCAGAGCCATATGGCTTCAAAGAGGTATTCTGTCAAACATTTCAAATGGAATTAACACCAATCCTGTTCCAAGTCTTTCACTGAGGAAAAAGGAACACTACCTAACTCACTTTATGAAACTACCATCACTCTAATACCAAAACCAGGTAAAGATGCTATAAGAAAGGAAAACTACAGGCCAATCTCCTTAATGACTATAGATGCAAAAATTCTCAACAAAATACTAACAAATAGAATACAATAACACATTAAAAAAATTTTACACTAAGACCCAGTGGGGTTTATACCAGGAATGCAAGGGTGGCTCAACACAAGAAAATCAACGTAATTCATCACTTTAACAAATCACATGATCATCTTGATTGATGCTGAAAAAGCATTAGAAAAAATTCAGCATCTTTTCTGATAAAAACACTTCAAAAGGTAGGAACCAAAGGACATTTCACCAACATGATAAAGGGGATATATGAAAAACCCACAGAGAGTATTGTACTCAAAAAGGAGGGACTGTAAGTCTACCCACTAAGATCAAGAACGAGACAAGGAGGCCCTCTGTCACCACAATTATTAAACGTTGTACTAGAAGTTCTACCTAGAGCAATCAGGCAGGAAAGAAATAAAAAAGCATCTAAATCAGAAAGGAAGAAGTAAAACTTTCATTATTTGCAGATGACATGATACTATACTTGGAAAATTTTGAGAAATCTATGACAAAGCTTCTTTACTAATAAACAAATTCAGCAAAGTGGTAGGGTACAATATTAATGTGCAAAAATCAGTAAAGTTTCTATACACAAGCAATGACGTGAGTAGACAATTAAGGGAAAAAATCTATTCAAAATATCAACTAAAACAATCAAGCATCTGGGAATAAACTTAACCAGGGATGTGAAGGACTTGTATACAGAAAACTACAAAACACTGCTAAAAGGAATCAAAGAAGGTCTAAATAGATATTCCCTGCTCATGGATAGGAAGGTTAAATGTAGTTAAGATGTCAATTCTACCCAAATCGATCTACAGATTCAATGCAATATCAATCAAAATTCTAACAACCTACTTTGAAGATTTGGAAAAGTTAGATATCAAATTCATTTGGAAGGAAAAAAGACCTCAAATAGCTTAAAAAAAAATCCTTAAAAATAAGAACAAATAGGGAGGACTAACACCTCCTGATTTTAAAGCTTATTATAAAGCCACAATTGTAAAAACAGCTTGGTAGTGACACAAAGATAGAAGAATTAACCAATGAATCTTGTGGAGATAGACCATCAAATCTATGGTCAACTGATCTTCAACAAGGCCCCCAAATCCACTTAACTGGAACAGAATCATCTTTTCAATAAATGGGCATGGAAGAACTAGATATCAATAGCCCAAAGAATGAAAGAGGATCCTTATCTTACACCCTATACAAAAATTAACTCAAAGTGGATCAAAGACCTAAATATAAGAGGCAGTACCATAAAACCCCTAGAAGGAAGTGCATGGAAACATCTTCAAGATCTAATAATAGACCTCTTATTATTTACCTTCCTAAACCTTACACCAAAAGCATATGAAATAAAAGAAAAAAAAAGATGAATGGGAATTTATCAAAATCAAATGCTTTTGCGCCTCAAAAGACTTTGTTCATTGTAAAAGAAAGGTGGAAAAAGGTATTGTGCCAGCTTGAAAGGATATATGTACACTAGAAAAGCCATGTTTTAATGCTAATCCCATTTTGTAAAAAGGCAGTTGTTTCTTCTAATCCCTATTCAGCACTATATGCCTGAAACTTTAATTAGATTATCTCCCTGGAGATGTGACTCAATCAAGAGTGGTTGTCAAGCTGGATTAGGTGGAAATGTGGCTCCACACATTCTAGGTGGGTCTTGATTACTTTACTGGAATCCTATAAAAGGAGATTCAGAGAAGGCAGAGAAGAATGACATGGCCATGAGAAGCAGAGAGTCTACCAGCCAGTGACCTTTGGAGATAAGAAGGAAAACACCTCCCAGGGAGCTTCATGAAACAGGAAGCCAGGAGAGAAAGCTAACAGATGATGCTGTGTTTGCATGCGCCCTTCCAGCTGAGAGAGAAACCCTGACTGTTTTCACCATGTGCCTTCTCATTTGAAAGAGAAACCTTGAACTTCATTGGCCTTCTGGAATCAAGGTTTCTTTCCCTGGATGCCTTTGATTGGACATTTCTACAGACTAGCTTTAACTGGGACATTTTCACAGCTTAAAAACTGTTAACTTGCAACTTATTAAATCCCCCTTTTTAAAAGCCATTCCATTTCTGGTAATATTGCATTCTGGCAGATAGCAAACTAGAACAGGTATTATAGTTATGATCTATTTATGTGAGAAAGGAGAGGAAATATGCATGTATAAGTATTTGCTTTCATTTTTAAAAAGGGACCAAAAAAAATACCTAGTTACAGGGTGAAGAAGGAATAGGTGGAGGTGACAGCATAGAAGTCAGATTTTTTTAAATGTAATGTTTTGCAGTTTTAACTTTGGACATAAACATTTTATATAAATATTTGTTATAAAAAATTAAAATATAAATATTTTACTTAAAAAAATCAAATTATAAAAAACTGCTTAAAAATTGAAGACAAATTCATAAGGGAAAAAAGCACCACTTTTCAACTTGTGAAATAACCATGAAAGGGAACTATCCTAAATAACTTTCAAACACAGTAAATTAACTGTGAGATAGAGTCTACCAAAAGACAAACTTGCCAAAAGATTACTTCAAACTGTTTTAAATAATTATATACATGTTGATCTTCTTTTAGAGTACTATATGTTTAATGTGGCATAAATAAAGTAAATATATAATATACTATGCACAACTCTGTGATTATACTGAAAGCCATTGATTGTACACTGTGGACAGAATGTACGGTGAGAATATATATATTTTTTTTAAAGAAGGTGAAGAGGCAGCCAACTCAATGGAAGAAAATATTTGGAAATCATATATCAGATGAAGTTTTGATATCATGTATATATAAAGAAATCATAAAACTCAACAATAAAAGAAAAAACAACCCAATTATAAAAAGAGCTATTGAGAAAAAGAGCTAAAGATATGAATAGATATTTTCCTGAAGAACAAATACAGGTAGCTAAAAAGCACATGAAGAAATCATTTTTTTTAGCTATAAGGAAATGCAGATCAAGAAGAAAATGATATCACCTCACATCTATTAGAATGGCTGCTCTCAAACAAATAGGAAAATACAAATGTTGGAGAGGATATGTAGAAATTGGAACACTTATGCACTGTTGGTGGAAATGTATCATGGTACAGCCACTATAGAAGAGACATTGGCAGTTCCTTCGAAACTAAATATCAAGTTGTCCTAAGACCTGACAATACCACTACCTGAGATATATCCAGAAGAGCTGAAAGTACTGACACAGACATTTGCACACCAATGTTCACAGAAGCATTATTTACAATTGCCAAAAAACGGAAATAATCCAAGTGACCATCAACAGACAACAAGACAAACAAAATGTGGTATATACATATGATAGAGTATTCTGCAGCAATAAAATGAAATGATATCCTGAAGCATATGACAACATGGATGAACCTTGAGGACATGATGCAGAGTAAGATATTCCAGACACTAAAAAATACATACTGTATGATTTCGCTACTATGATTGTGCTGGTTTGAAACTATCATGTACCCCAGAATCCTGATCCAATCTTGTGCAGGCAGCCATTTCTTTTAATCCTGATTCAATATTGTAGGTCAGAAACTTTTGATTAGATTATCTCCATGGAGATGTGGCATCCTCAACTATGGGTGTGTGCTTTCGATTAGATGGAGATGTGACGCCGTCCATTCTGGGTGAGTCTTGATTAGTTTACTGGAGACCTTTAAAAGAGGAAACTTTTGGAGAACTCTTCAGAGCCCACACAGAGATAGACCATCGGAGATGCAGGAGGACAACGTCCTTGGGGAAGCCCTCTGACATAAGAAGCCAGGAGAGAAAGCTAGCAGATGTCACCATGTACTTTCTCAGCTGACAGAGATGTCCAGAAGCCAAAGACCCCAGCCGACACCAGTCACATGACTTCCCAGTTGACAGAGGTGTTCCGAATAGCATCAACCTTTCTCAAGTGAAGGTAACCTCTTGTTGGTGCCTTAATTTGGACCTTTTCACAGCCTTAAAACTGTAAACTTGCAACTTATTAAATTCCCTTTTTAAAAGTCATTCCATTTCTGGTATATTATATTCTGGCAGCTTTAGAAAACCAAAACAGCATATTATTAAAACACATTACAGAAGACTAAATAACATGAAGAAATATACCATATTCATGGGCAAAAATACTCAATATCGGGAGATATCAACTTTCTTCCAACTGATACAAAAATTAAATGTAATTCCACTGAAACCCAATCACATACTGTGGCCCGAGTTTCACATAATCTTTCATATTCATCCATAAAATATTTTAAAATAAATAATAAAGAGAAAAATAATAATATAATTAATTTTAGTAGCACTGCCTTTTAAAATTTTGTAGTTTTTTTAGGCCTTTTTTCCTAAGGATAACGTTGAGAATCTGGCCGCAGCTATTTAATCAAGGATCTGAGGATCCTACTAATAAGTAAACTCTGGTAGAAACTAGCATAAGGAAAAAAGATAAGTAAGTATTGAGTAAATTACTCAGTATATATACTATATAGCAGTCATGTATCATTAATGTGTATTATATTACTAAAAGTCAATTAATTCCTTGCCTGCTTTGAAATAGAACGAATATTTTGAACTTTATTACCTCAAAAGCTTTTGTATAAGTTATTTAAAGAACAAACTGTACATAGTCTTTAAAACCTGAATTAAAAAATAATATCCTATAACCTTATAATAAAACACTTAAAAACAACTCTGCACTTCTGAAATACCAACTGTCATTTATACTTCTGTTCATATATTTTTATTCTTCTCTTGGCATACTACTACTAGTAAGTATAACAAGAAAAATCTGCTTTTGAAGATACACAAAAGATTAAAATTTTTAAATGCCAGGACAAAGGGCAGTTATAAGCAACGTGAAAATGAAGGATGAGGGCAAGGACTTAATTCATTATAATCTGTTTCTTGTCTGCTAAAGGTTGGGCTCATCTAGTCACAAAAGAATACGTGCCACAGAGGATCATCTGCCAGTGTTTCAACATAACACAAAAGTGGGCTTTAATCCTGAGGGAAAAAAAATACTTTTCTCTTTTTTTTTTCCAAAATAAAATGAAAAAGAGAAATGCTGTAACAGCAGCCACTGGAGGGAGGACTTGATGATAGAGGGAGCATAAAACATTTTATCTGGTGCTTTGTTTGAACATAACATTTTGTTAAACTCATTTCTATTTGTTTAAATGACAAATGCTGAAAATACTGCTTTTTCTGCATGAGAGTTAAACTTCTTTCACTGAAAAACAGATGTTGATTCAACTGTTTGTTATTGGTACACAAATTAGGAATGAGAAAATTGTAAAGCTGCCTGGACTGAGAAAAAATTAGCACCAATGCTTAATCTAAGTACGAATTGTAAAGCCTGTACTTGATTTTAAAAATAAGCCCATATTTGGTTCCTTTGCAATATTATTCACTAATTTTGCTAAGAAGACCTCAGGTATTATCTTGCCCCTAAGTGAACTACCAACTATAATATCTGACTACAGCTAAATTGGCAGAATTTTTTAAAGCTGTGACATTATTCTTGATGTGGATGATGAGTTTTGTTTTTAATGAAAATACTCACATATTTTAATATTTATTGATTTAAAATTAGTTTTAGGGGGTGTAAGGGTAGTTCAGTGGTAGAATTCTTGCTAGACATGTGGAAGATGGGTTCAATTCCCAGTTCATGCACTTCCCAAAAAACAAACAAGCAAGCAAAACAAACAAACAAAAATTCAACAAGTGGGCTGCAAAAACAGGATACTCACATGGAAAAAGAATGAAATGTGACGCTGCTATACAATATACAAAAAACAAACAAAAAGTACCTAGTTTTACACACAAGCACACAAAGGCATTGTACAAAAGTCAACTGCAAGCCTCCAGTATTGGCCGTTTGCAGGCCACTAAGAATATAGCACTATTGCAATTTTTTTTTTTTTTTGGTATGGGCAGGCACCAGGAATCGAACTCAGGTCTTGAGCATGGCAGGCAAGAATTCTGCCTGCTAAGCCACTGTTGCACCATCCTACAGCTCTATTACTAAAAGCAAGTTTGTGTAAGATTCCAAACATAAAATCACAAAACTGGAAGAGCCCAGTCAGCTCTTGTTCTTTTTTTTGGATGCTGGATAGCATTTCATTCTTTTCTCCATGTGAGTATCCCTTATCGCAGCACCATTTGTTGAATTTTGTTTGTTTGGTTGGTTTTTCATTTGTTTGTTTGCTTGTTTGTTTGCGAAGTGCATGAGCTGGAATTTGGAAACCAAGTTCCAAATGTTCTCACAGTTACCATCAGGCCAGTGCTTGTTTGACCAAAGAACTGGGCACCATAACCATGCTCATGATAGGCAAAATAAAGGTTCCCCAATGACATTAACATCCTAATGCTAAGGACCCGATTGCTGTGTGGCCATGGATCTGCAGCTGGCCCACTCAAGTCAGGAACAGCCAGACAATCCTGACCTCCTTACCAAAACTGCTGAAAATTCTAGTAAAAATCTTCTCCTAACCCAGAAAATCATGTCATGTATCTGTGCTGACACAACTCATTACATACATATTCTCAACATATTTCTACCTGGGATTTGAGGTAGGTTACAACTTGGATCCAGGAGCCACCTTGAAGTTATACTCTGAAATTCCCAGGAAATGTTAATTACTGAAACCCACTGAATTGAAAATTGTAAAAAACCTCTTGACTAGCCACGCTTGCCCTGCTTTACAACTTTAGAGTCTTCTATTCATTGAATTTTAACGACTTATAGCTAATTAGAAATACTATCTAGTTACTTATAAACCAAGTCTGTGTCAAAAGAAGGGAGGATATTCAACTCCATGTTCTCTAAACCAGAGGAATGCCTTCCTTGAGAGAAGACAAATTATCAGGTTAGATAAAGAGTAATGACTGAAATACAAAAAATGGTGGAAAAATGAATTCTTTCTGTCAGATCAGAAAAAGGCAAAAATGTTCACTTTCACCATAAAGTGGATTAAGAGACTTAAACGTTAATTAGGGTATATAAAATATAATAGTTGATAGATTGTGTCCTTTAATTTATTAATGCCCACATTCACTATTGACTGAATTTACAGAATTAATGTGACTAAGACACATAAATATAGCATGTTTGGCTTTGGCCACAAATTCACAGTACAATGAGCTCTGGACATTTCGGACACATTGGTAATCTGCCTGCCCTGCATATGATGCTTAAGGCAGTGCACATTACACAGAAATAAATAAAAGGCATAGATGTTGGAAAGAAAGAAGTAAAACTATTCCTAATTGCATTCCGTGTAATTGTTTACAAACAGACACACACACAAACAGTATAACTACAAAACAATTATTATTACTAACAAATATAGCAAGGGTGGCAGGATAAATATACAAAAAACCAACTTGATTCTTAGACATAAATAGCAGCAAGTGGAAAATAATGAAAAAAATCCTTTTCAGCCAAAAGACATGAAATACCTAGGAATAAATTTAACAGAAGACATTAACACAGCTTCATGAAAAACAACTTTGTTGAGAGAAATTAAAGAAGACCTGAAAGAATTACCATGTTCATGAATCAGAAAACTCAGTATTTTTAATGGCTATTCTCCTCAAATTGATTTATAAATCCAGGGCAATTCTAATCAGAATTGTAGCAGTGTATTTTGTAGGTATTGACAAGCTAATTCTGAAATCTAGATAGAAATGTGGAAGATCTAGAAAAACCAAAGCAATTTCATAAAAGAACAAAGTTGGAAGACATACTCTACCTAATTTTATAACTTACCATAAAGTAACAGTAACCAAAACAATCTGGTATTGATGAAATAATAGACATAAGCATCACTGAAATAGAACAAGAGAAGATTTCTGATAAAGTTGCAAGACTTCTCAATGAAAAGCAAGTCCTTTCAATAACAAATGGGACTGATTTAACTGAATAGCTGCATGACAAAAAAGATAAACATCAACCTTACACCAAAAGCATACATCAAAATTAACTCAAAATGGATCACAGACCTAAATGTAACATCTAAAACTATAAAATATTTGGAAGAAAACGTAAGAGGAAATCTTTGCAACTCTGGAGTAGGCAAAGATTTGTCAGCTTAGAACTACAACATCAAAAAAATAATTAAACCTTAAGAAAATGACAAAGTCACAGATTAGGAGAAAATATTCAGAATGCACATATCAGAAAAAGAACTTATATTCAAATTACATAGAGCTCTCAGTAATATGAATACAAATCAATTAAAAATATGCAAAAGATTTGAACAAATACTTCTCCAAATAAGACATGCCAATGGCCAACAAGCACATAAAAAGATGCTCAATATCATTAATTGCGTTAGTTTGCAAACTGCTGGAATGTGATATACCAGAACTAGAATGGCTTTTAAAAAGGGGAGTTTGATAATTTACAAATCTACAGTTTGAAAGATGTGAAAGTGTTCCAATTAAGGTACCAACAAGAGGTTTCCTTCACTCAAGAAAAGCCAATGGTTCAGGAAGAGCTGTCAGCTGGAAAGTCACATGGCTGGCATCTCCTGGTTCCGTGCTCCTGGGCTCCATTGCTTTCAGCCTCTGTCCCTGAGGGGATCTCTCACTTTGCTTCTCAGGGCCTGGCTTTCATCTCTTGGCTTCCCTTCCTCTCTCCAGGTTCTGGCTTGCTTAACATCTCACAACAACATCTGTTGGGCTCCAAGCATCTCCGAACATCCACGTCTCTGTTCTCTGAAGCAACTGTTTTCCAAGTGTCTACATCTGCTCTCTCTGTCAGCCTTGTGGCTTCTGTCATTTCTGTCAGTTCTGTCATTTCTGACTTTCTCCAAAATGTTTCCTCTTTTAAAGGATTCCAGTAAATTAATCAAGACCCACCTGGAATGGGCGTAGTCACATCTCCATTGAGATCACCTAATCAAAAGATTCCAACGTACAGTGTTGAATAGGATTAAAAGAAATGGTTGCTCTCACAAGACTGGAATCAGGATTAAAACAGGGCTTTTCTGGGGTTCACAATACTTTCAAACCGACATATTAATCAAAAGGAAAATGCAAATTAAAACCACGGTGAGATACCACTAAGCACACATTAGATTGGCAACAATTAAAAAGACATTATACCAAGTGCTGACAAGGATAAAGAAGACCTGATGGAAAGGTAAAATGGTACAACCATGTTGGAAAACAGTTTGTATTTTTTTAAGTTAAACATATACCTACCATGTGATCTAGCCAGTCAATTCCTAGATATTTACCAAATGGAGGCAAAAATATGTGTCCAAAAAGAGACTTTAACACAAATGTTAACAGCACCTTTATTTGTAACAGACAAAAACTGAAATAACTCAAAATAACCTAAATGTCCATCAACAGGAAAATAGACAATTGAAAGATAATATAGTGATTTCTCCTGTTGATATATTAGGATATATATATATATGTAGATATGTGCATATATGCATATATGTATGTATGTGTGTATATATTTATATATCACTATTTGTGGGTGTGTGTGTGTGCGTATAGCCACTTAGTATTAAAAAGGAATGAACTGCTGACATATACAACAATGAGAATGAGTCACAAAATAATTTTTGAAAGAAGCCAGGCAAAATAATAATAATAATAATAATTCCTATATGATTCCATTTACACAAAACTCTAGAAAATGCAAACTAACCTATAGCGAGAAAAAGTAGATCATTAGTTACCTGGAGATAGAAGAAGAGAGAGGGATGATTTACAGTGGGTAATGAAAAATCATTTGGAGGGTGGGGGGTGACAGAAATATTCATTATCTTGATTACCATGACAGTTTCAGGGATATATGTAAAAACTGATCCAATTATAAACTTTAAATATGCACAGTTTATTGTACTTTAATTATGTCTAAATAAGTTATAACAGTGAGGAGACTGTTTTAAAATGTTAAAAAATAGTAACTGGCATGATTCATTCTATTTTCCTAAAATTTTACAAGTTATAGTAGTACCTATTTCCATGGAGAATTACAAAGCATGTGGGTAGAAATCAACTGAGAAGTAGATAAACTATTACTTCATAAGGGATTGTTTTATTACATTTAACCCAAGCCTTAGTATGTATTCCAGGAGAGATTGGTAAATACAAATAAACACAAAAATAACCTAAATATTACAAGCATCTGGCTTTGAGTATAATTCTAACCGAAATTAAGAGAATCCAAAAGACTGTGAACCAGAAAAATAGCTGCAAATATTGAGTCTTCAAGTAGCAATTCTAGAAAGTCATATACAAAATAATTAGATTTCTCATCCTACTATCTGAGTCAATTGAGCAATATTTACACACAGGAAGAGAACAAAAAAGAAACTTAAGCTGATCTTCAGCAAATGTCTATCTTCTATAGGTTTAAAGGGTTTGGGAATAGGTATTACACAGGCGTGGTATTACACAAAGGCTTTAAAAAAACTCTAACACTAATGATCCTTACTGAATTAGTGGTACCAGCCTGCAGTTTCCTACCACACATTTACTCATTCACTTAATAAAAATATATTAAATGCCTCAAATATATCAAATTCTGTGTTTGACACAAGTAACAGCAAAAGGCAGGCAAGCACATGGTTAAGACAACTAATTGAAGTCAGAATGCCTATGCTCAAACTTGAACTCAGCCACCTATCCTATATGTTTTAGTTTTGTTAATGCTGCCAGGATGCAATGTACTAGAAATGGGTTGGCTTTTATAAAGGGCATTTATTAAGTTACAAGTGTATATTTCTAAGGTCATAAAATGGCCAAACTAAGGCATCCAGAGAGAGATCCCTTGACTTAAGAAAGGCCAGTGGTGTGGAACACCTCTGTCAGCTGGGAAGATACATGGCTGGCATCCGCTGGTCTTCTGGCTTCCAGTTTCAAATAACTTCCCCGGGGGCATTTTCTTTTTATATCTCCAAAAATCTCTGTGTGTTTCAGCTGTGAAGCAACTGTGTTCTCTCCAAAAATGTCTCCCCTCTTAAATGACTCCAGTAAATTAATCAAGACCCACCTAGAAAGGAAGGTCACATGCACAAATGCGTACATCACATCTCCATGGAAGTAATCTAATCAAAAGATCACAACCACAATTGAGCAGGTAAATCTCTACAAAACAATCTAATCAAAGTTTCCACTCTAAACAATAGGCCTGCCCCCACAAGACTGGATCAAGATTGAAAGAAAATGGGGTACATAACAGTTCCAAACCAGAATACTATGAAATACCTACAGCAGGTTACTTAACCTCCTTTGTATTTGTGCAGTAAAAGGGTAAATCAAAGGCTTAGGATGTTCAAAGCCTGCACATTCAAGAGGAAGGAATGGCCTTTCACCAGCTCCTGGGAGATAACCTATAAACCCTTAGAATACCATGCCCCAAAAGAGTGTCTTTGTATACTTGGGCCATGTCAGACAGTTTATACTAACATCATGATTGGTGGTGAACACCTGTTTTCATTCACGTGGCGTCCTGGGTCATGCTATACCATTTTGTCTGGGATGGGGTAGAGGTATTGGTAGGGGTTTTGGGGAGAATGGGGGTGGGGACTTAGTAGTTAAGGTCACGCCATGCCTACATGACTGACCTCCAATAAAAACACTGAACACCAAGGCTCAACTGAGCATCTTTGGTTAGCAACATTGTACATATTGTCACAAACAGTTGCTGGCAGAATTAAGCGCTGTCCATATGCCTTCACTGGGAGAAGACACTTGGAAGCTAGCACTTGGTATTTCCCAGACTCCACCCTCTTCACCTTTTCCCTTTGCTGATTTTAATCTGTATTCTTTCACTGTAATAAGCTTTCTGAGTTCTGTGAGTCATTCTAGTGAATCATCAAATCTAAGGGTGGAATTGGGAATCCTTGACATAGTAACTTTGTTGCCACATCTGAAAAATGCATATAAGAACAGTACCTACTCAAATGAGAGCTCTGGGTATCATATGAATTGATATATGTAAAATACCTAGTACACTATCCAGCATATAACAGTTGCTGTTTCTCATGCCACATCAAAAATAAGTGACCCTAACCATTGAATAGCTTGGTCTGGTGACAGAGGACAGTAAATAATTAAATCAAAAGTGCTAAAAAAGTATGCATAATGTACCATAGGAGCCGAAAGAATCATCTCCTTCTTGCCTATTGTAATGGTTAATTTCATGTGTCAAATCGGCTAGGTTATGGTGTCCACTTGTTTGGTCAAGCAAGCACTGGCCTGATTGTTACTATGAGAGTATTTCATAGATGGATTTAAATCAATAGTCAGTTTATCACATCTGCAGCTGATTACACATATAATCAACAAGCGATACTGCCTTCTACAATGAGACAAGTCTCACCTAATCAGCTGGAGACCTTAAAGTGAGAACCGAGGACATCCACAGTCAGAAAGAAGAATGTCTATCTGTACTTTAGCCAGCCAGTTTCTCATGGGGAGTTTCCAACTTTTGGCCTGCCCTACAGAATTCAAACTTGCCAATTTCACAGTTGCATGAGCCACTTACTACAATAAATCTCTTAATGTTTACTTACTTACATATATCTGGAGAACCCTGACTAATACATCTATTTTCAACACTGTACCCTTTATTTAGGTCCTGATCATCTCTCATCTCTTAGCTGGACAGTATTCTCCTAACAGTACATCCTTTCAAGATTCCCTATTGTCACCATAACCACCACCATCACAGTAGACTAATCCAACATTATATTCCTTCAACCTGCTTCCACATCCTTGGAACCCTCGTTCCCACACGTTCCCCTGATTTTTGTAAATATAAAGAGGTAAAATCATTCAATTATTGTGGTGTGCATCAGCACATCCCTTTCTACCTCATCCTCTGTGGTCTGTTTGTACTGAAGTCTGGTTATTGGTCTAGAAGCAATGGAAGGTGGTTAGGACAGGACAAGAGGGAAGCCAAAAGACCTCTGCAAAGCAGGTACCTCCATAGAAGCCATTACAGATTTTTCAGGCCATACATAAGTAACTTTCTCAAAGAGGAAGCACAGAAGGAAAGCAAAGGAAGTTTGACAGAATTTAGAGATTCAAAATTCCTGGTTTCATGAAAATCTGCCCATCTGTTCCCACACCCACTGTCAAGGTTCCATTCCTTTCTGACAGGTTAAGAATTCAATTTGTGCTCTAATTCAATCACCCACAGATTTGTTTTCAGAAATCTCAGTACTGAACATACAGGACATAAGGGTTTCTTTGTTGTTTTTCGGGGCAGCAATAGATACAAATTTTCACACTTGGAAGTGTAACCAAACCTAAAATGTGAGAGTGGCTTTGGAACTGAGTAGGGGGTTGTGAGAACAGTGTCAGGGACAGCCTAAAAGACACTGAAGAATTTGTTCATTAGAAACCACATGGTCTTAGATAAGGCTTTTAGTGTAGACTTCCAGGAAAGCTAAGTAAATGTTACTGGAAACTGGTGGAATGGGGATCCTTGTTATATAGTTGCATTAAGTTTAGCAACATTGTTCTATGCAGTTATATGGAAAGTAGAAAATGTCCCTAAGAATTCATTTACCCAACTTAGCAGATTCCCAACCAGAGAGTTGAACATGCAGTACAGCCTGGTTTCTTTTTGTTGCTTATAATATCTCTTGAGAAGCAAGAAATTAATGGAAAGACCATTAAACAAAAAGCAATCAAGCAGTGTGCCCTGTGGCTGCGCATGTGCAATGCTGCTGGGCCAGGCCAGACCAGGGTACCCAGAACTGCAGACTGTGTCACAATCCTGACCTGATTCCCAGGCCTGTGCTACCAGGAGCTTGTGAAGAACTGGATTCCCGCATGCCTACATGTGAGGCTGGTGTGGGCCACGGACTAGTGACTGGTTCTGAACTGGGCACCTTAGTTCAACAGTAAATTTAAGGACAACTAATTACCAACCTTCATGGTTCCCTGTGGTATCTGGTGGAGCCAGATCCTCCCATCCCAGTACCCACTGGACCTGCAACAGTCAAAATCTTGGGGTAGAAATACAGGAAATCCATGGTGCTAGTAAAGACTTTTTATGTTTCTGAAAATAGCTTGGATGTATTAATGCACATGGCATTAAACCTCACTCTGGAACCTGGGAGAATGGAGGAAGGGGAGCCAACACTTGGTTTTAAAATTCTCTCTAGAAGGCAAGAGAAGCTAAAATTAAGACATGGTTTCCAAACAAAGATCAAATCCAGGGCACTACCAGGAATATATGGTTCAAAGATGCTGAAGGTATGAGTGTAGAATTTTTTGTTAAGACCTCAAACAGATTAAAGGTGGTATCTGGGATTCCTAGCCAGTCAGACAAAAGGCTTCTAAAGACAGTAAAGTGTACCTTATTGAGCCTTTCAACCAATAAAGCTTCTAGGAAGACTAGGGGCATTGTTTCTCAGCCTTCTTAGAAAGCCAAAGTAAAAAAGGACTTACCTCAAAAATATTTATAGGTGTGGTTTTGTCTGAAAGAATGGATTTCAACAGGTCACAAAAGACAATCAAAATTTTAAAAGTTCAATATGTGTAGAAAAGGACTGAAAGGGACAGACAGTTCAAATTGAAAATAAGCCTTTGGACCTCAAAATTTTATTGGCAGGAAGCAGGCTAAGAAAATGACTCAACTACAAACACCTGCTACCTCTCATGAAAAAGAATGGGATGGACACAAGCACACAGAAAGCAAAGCTCAAAGCCGTGGAGAATTATTCCTAGGTTTGAGACTAATCGGAGACTTTCAACATTTGGCCATGAGATTTTCAGAATTCCTATGAATTAATGACAGCTTTGTACCTCCCATTTTCCCACTTTAGGAACAAGAATGTCTACTGCAATCCTATGCCCACTATACCATGTGTGTTGGGTGGGGAGGAAGATGACAGGGAGAGAAAAACTGTACTGAAGGAGCTTTACTTAAACTATACCCAAGGAGCCTCATCTATACCTGACCTGCTTTGGGGATGAGATTCTGGACTTTCAGCTGATATGGTAATAGGAAAAGATATATGGGGCCCTGAGAAGGAGTAAGTTTCTTTTCATGTGGGGAGGAAACTAATCATGGAGGGCTAGAAGACAGACTGTGGTAGTGAGACTCCAAGATGTTCCCCAGTGAGCACCGCCTCCTGGAATACACACCCTCATGTCATCTCCTCCCACCAGTACCAGAGTTGGTCTGTGTGAACAACAGCAAACATGAGAAGTGATGGTATGACACTTCTGAGATTATGTTATAAAAGACCATAGCTTCTGTCTTGGGCGCCTTCTCACTCTCAGATCATTCTCTCTGGGGAAGTCACATTGTGAGCAGTCCTATGGAAAGGCCCACATAAAGAGGAAGTGACACTTCCTGCCAACAGCCACATGACCAAGCTTATAAGTAGATCCTCCAGTCCCATTGAACTTCAGATGGCTGCAGTCCTGGCTGACATCTTGACTACAACTTTGTGAGAGATCCTGAGCCAGAACCACCCAGTCAAGCTGTTCCTAGATGCCTGACCACCAGAAACTATGTGAAATAAATGCTTTTTTGTTTTAGGCTGCTAAATTTGGAGGTACTTTGTTACAAAACAATAGATACCATGTATTTAAATCCCTAGAGAACTAGGAGATGCCATTTAAACTCCCAAACCCATTGGAAACCTACTAAATTGCCTATGATTTTTCAATTCAGCAATAATTTATTTTTCACAGAGGAAGGAGCTTCTTTTGGATTAGCCAAAAGAGAAATGCTTTCTTTTTGTCTTTGGATCCAAAACATAGTGACAAATTAGCTTACATAACTCAATATTTTCAGTAATAACGGTTAACTTGGCTGGAAGTCTTTTTGTTCATTACAAAAAGAGAGAGAGAGAGGGAGAGAAAGAAACCTTACATTTTTAATTAGAACAGTTAAAAATGCAAACACATATGCTTGTTTTGATAAAAATAATTGTACATGTTTCTTGTTGAGGAAAAATATTCAGAATAAATAAGCTAGTTTTAAACAAATAGTTTGTTTTCAATGATAAAACTGAAACGTCTAGTTTCTTAGCAACACCTGTAATATTTCTAATACAAATAAAAAATTTCACCTCTACAGTCACTCACATTGCTTCAAAATAATGAAATATTACCTATAAACAATAATACTCTAATCACAATCACCCATCAAACACATTAGCACGAATGGATTTATCATATTAGCTACCTGGAAAATGTAGGAAATGAACCCATAAAAGAGGATACAGATTAAAACTGCTTTGATGCTGGAGGGAAGGGGTCCAAAATAGTCTCCAGTAAAACCAACACTGTTTGGTACAAGAACCAAACCTAGAGCCATCCTTTTTAAAGTTCAGGGTAAAGTGCAACCTACAGGAAAGACCCACCCCCACTCTGACAACAGCTTAAGGGAATTCACCAGAGCACAGTGGAAAAAAAATAATTAACAGCATAAGCTACCACTTCCAGAGGGAGTCAGCACTGACTGCCATACTGCCCCAACCACTGCAGGTATGGAGGAACACTAAAATGAAAGAACTCAGGATTAGCACAGAGGTAAAGATAAACGGTATTCATGTTAAAGTTTGTATAATGCAGGCATCACAAATTTGCATGCCAATAGGCACCACAGGGATAATAGTAAACACAGGCAGTGAGGCCCCAAGTCATAAGCTGACACTGTTTGAATAGTGGAGACCGCAGCAAACCGGAAAACCTATGTTCATTCAAAAGAGCTGCTACTTGCCCAGTTGCTGCCACACAGAATAAAGGTACAATGTTGACTGGAGCTTTCTAATTTTCAGAAGAAACCAAAATCCTGGATTTTACTTAAATTAACTGAAATTAGTTTTTAAAACGTTAACACTATACAACTTCATTTGGCCTGGGGGTCCCCAATTTGCAAACTCTGCTTTAGGCAGTATTACAAATGGTTTATTTGGCTAGTACTCTCCAATACAGCTCAGCAACACTTGGAGCAAAAACAGAACCATCAGTAATAAAAATAAGACTCCAATGACCCAACAGAATAATAATGATTCACAGTGGAATCACGTCAAAAGCATTTTCCAAAACCAAGCCCACACGATTATTCCCATTTATGGAAAAAACCAAATCGTGACTCTCCTAGACTGGCATCTTCAAACTATTTGGCATTAAAAAATAATAAAAATTTAAAATATGGTAATATTACTTCCCTCTGCTTTCAGGTCTTTGCCATTTATGTATATATCCATGAACCCGAAATGCATTTCTCTGCAACTGAGGAAATATCTGAATCTGCCAATATCGACATATAGATAACATATATCATAATTATTTAGGACTAACTCTACTGTCCATATTTATCATTATAAGTTTTGCAAACCCATAGCCTACAAGTCTTATTTTTGGGTCTTTCATTTTTCTCTATTCTTCATTTTCTTGGCATCTTAATTTCTAAAATGTCATTTCATTTCAAAGTTCATAAGTTAAAAACTTAATCAATGCTTATACTTCAAATATTATACTTTGTTCCTCTCTCCCTCTTATTTACTGAAAAGACGCTGTTTCAGTTTCTTAGCTTCTAAAGCAAATACCATGCAAAGGGTTGACTTAAACAACAGGAATTATTGGCTCACAATTTTGAGGTGAGGAAGACCCAAATCAAGGCATCATCAAGGTGATGCTCTCAGAAGATCAGCATTCTTGGGCTGGCTGCCTGCAAGCCTTGGTCCTTGGCTTTTCTGTCACATGGCAGTGTACATGGGGGCCTCTCTCCTGGTTTCTCTGGGTTCTGCTGACTTCTGATTCCAGCTTTCTCCCTCTCTGTGGCCTGCTCTATAAGGCCTTCAGTAATAGATTAAGACCCATCCTGAATCAGTTGGGCCACACCTTAACAGAAGTAACCTCACTAAAAGGTCCTGTCTACAAGGGTTCATACCCACAGGAATGGATTAATTTTATGAACAAGGTTTTCTGAGGTACATAGCTCCAAGCCGACAGAGATGCCTACCAGAACACTTTCACTAAGCCTAAAAAATAATAGGAACTCAAAAAAAATTGTAGATGACTATATATCTGTTACTTTGATCTAAATTCTGTTAAATGCTCCTTTATTTTTTAAATCTAATTGAAACCTCTTTATTTTCCCTCAAAACCCTAAGAAAACATAAAGTGTCACCAATAAATTCCTAGTAAGCTCAGGGTAAATCCATTAAAAAAAAAACATTTAAAGAAAATGGCTCTTTAAAAGAAACCTATGATAGGGCAGTGCAAAGGTGGCTCAGCAGGCAGAGTTCTCACCTGCCACGCCAGAGACCTGGATTCAATTCCATTTTTGCATGGGTGCCTGCTTATGCAAAAAAAAGAAGAAGAAAAAAAGAAATCTATGATAAATTTTGTTAGAAGGGTAAATATATCTTCAATTGAACTATTTTCAAACTTTAAAATTACATTGGATCTTTTTTTGTTTTCTTTTTGGAGGGAGGGTGCATGGTCTGGGAATTGAACCCTTGTCTTCCGCATGAAAGGCAAGCATTCTACCACTGAACCACCCGTGCCCCCTACTTTGGGTCGTTTTAAAGCATAAAACAGGTGTGTTTTTTTCATTCCTTCTTCCTTTCTTTTACTTTCATATACCTTTTTTTTTTCAGTCCTTTAGATGGAAAAGTCCTCTTTGAGGCCTTTCCCAGCCATTTCTTTTTTCAAGACTGAATAGTTCAGATGATTCAATTTTAAAATGGTTTATGGGAAATTGAGCTCATCATACTCTTTATAGTGCTCTACTAAGGCACAAGAAAGCCAATAGCTGATTAAGGAACAAGAAAACAGTTCAACCATTAAGCAAGGAAAGCATCTGGGGACTGTAATCATGCTTAGAGATTTCTATATAACATTCTTGACACTTTCCCCAGTATCCCCTAACCTTAGATGATAGGTTAGTTCAACACCAACAGTACATTTGGCCCTGCTCTCAAATTCTAGGGCCAGTTTTTTTCCATAATCAGAGAAAGGATTCCCTAATCAGAGGATGGAAGGAGCAGGGAAGGGAGAACAAAAAAAAAAAAAAAAAATTCAGTAGTTTCCACTGCCTGGAGAGTCAAGTCCAAGCTCCTAAACAAACTACACAAACCTCCCCTCCCCCCATTTTATCCTTTCACCCTATGACTTGGCTTGTATCTCTTTCTCCAACTCTATCTCTCACCACAATCAAACTTTCTGCAGTAGTAATTGCAAATTCTTCTTTGTTTTTTACAAATATCAGAATGTCTTTCCTCTTTATTTTAAATTAGGTTAACTCCCACCACATCCCTAGGTTCTCAACATAGGCTTTTTTTCTCCAGGAAACATTCTGGTAACCCTGGGGAAGGCTTCGTGCCTCTCCCGTACCATTCTATATATACTTCTATCATAACAACACATTTTGCTGAATTCTTATCTTTATAGCAGACACCCCAACTAGCATGTAAGATCCTCAAGTGAGTTTTGCTTTGTTTACTACCTTGGATATTACTCCAAATTGATTTTTAAATAGTAGTGTGTCTGTTGAGCCCCTTATATCCAATCATATACGATGGCAATGTGATTAGCAGGGGACATGTTTAGTAGTTTCACTTTTGGGCAGTGGTTATGATTTTCCTGTAAAGAGCTATTTCAGGGACTTACCAGGGTCCAAATCCACAAACTTAGTTTTATTAGCACTGCTCTCTAAATCTCTATGCAAATCAAGCCAAGTACAAGGTCATTCTAGAATATTTCTTAAAAGAAATAAACAATCTGCCAAAAAGATAAGGAAACATAAACAAATGCCTTGCTTCAGTGATTGGTCTTCATAGTACTATTTTATCTGCATCATAAACATGTGCCTCGTTCAATTATCTGCATCACAAAATGAATTATTCAAAATAAAAAGGAGATACCAATACAGTATCAGAGAAAGCAGCACATCACTGTTGTTTCTAATGTTTATAACTTAGCTGTGAAAACTTCAGCAAGCTACTCATCTGCCATCTCATCTGCAGCAAATTAAGCAATCTCAAAGAGTGATAAGCAAAATTGTGGTACAATATTTCATTCATTACTTTTAACTAAAAAAATATAATTCACCTACATGAACAGGTGAAAGGATATATGTCCCCTAGAAAAGCCATGTTTTAATCTAAATCCCATTTCATAAAGGCAGAATAATCCCTATTCAATACTGTATGTTTGAAACTGTAATTAGATCATCTTCCTGGAGATGTAACCCAGTCAAGAGTAGTTGTTAAACTGGATTGAGGGAAATGTGTCTCCACCCATTTGGGTGGATCTTGATTAGTTTCTGGAGTCCTACAAAAGAGGAAACATTTTGGAGAATGAAAGAGATTCAGAGAGAGCAGAGAATGCTGCAGCACCACAAAGCAGAGAGTCCACGAGCCAATGACCTTTAGAGATGAAGAAGGAAAACGCCTCCGGGGGAGCTTCATGAAATAGGAAGCCAGGAGAGAAGCTAGCAGATGACACGGTGTTCACCATGTGCCCTTCCAGATGAGAGAGGAAACATAATCGTGTTCACCATGTGCCTTCCAGATGAGAGAGACACTCTGACTGTGTTCGCTATGTGCCCTTCCACTTGAGAGAGACACCCTGAACTTCATCAGCCTTCTTGACCCAAGGTATGTTTCCCTGGATGCCTTAGATTGGACATTTCTAAAGACTTGTTTTAATTGGGACATTTTCTAGGCCTTAGAACTTTAAACTAGCAACTTATTAAATTCCTCCTTTTAAAAGCCATTCTGTTTCTGTTGCATTCCAGCAGCTAGCAGACTAGGACAATAACTGAAATCATTACCTAAATGTAGTACCCCAAGAGTATTTAATAAGCAACGATAGTTAAACATTTGATAGTAATAAGGAAAAAAAAAAAAGATATGTTACCTTGAACTGAAGGACAATTCACCATTTTGGATTTGAAAAATTCCTTTCTTCTTAAACAGATTATATTTTTAAAATGTTAACAATGCTGAACATTGTTAAATTACACAATTAGTCAATTAAATTACTCAAACCTCATTACTCTATGGATGCAAATGATGTGGTACATGGTCTAAACAACTTAGTTTATTCCTGTAGGACTACAACGTACACCCTCCAAACACTGACTGTTTAACCAGAAGGGTTGATTTACATTGTGTGAAAGATAATGGGTCTTACTGAGTTACTCAAGACCAAGTGTCTGGCTTCAGAATCACATACTAAGGAGTAGCTGGCTATTTTGACCATTAACCCCATTTCCCATCTCATTCCACTCAGTAGAGCTGTTTTATGCTCTATCATTGTGTCACTGGGTGCTCTCAGTTCACTACTGTCACTGATCTCCATTGCCATTCTCTATCTAGCAATATCCAATTGCTTCTTTTCTCTGTTTCTCTCAGTTTTGTCTCTTCTGTTCCCTGGTCTTCTCAACTAAAAACATAAAAAAGACCTATCTACTTCACAGGCACAGTTAGCCAATGAATAAATTCCTTTCCTCCTAATTAAAAAAAAAAAATCAAGGCAGTTCAAGATGATCTTTGGCTTTTCTGAATTGGTTTCATCACAATCTGATACCCAAAGATGCTTTATGGTTTCTTTTATTTATTTATTAAACATAACCACACACAAACACAAACATTCTTATTTATGGTTTCTTTTATTCCCAAGTTTGAAGTTATTGCATTTACTTGGTCTACAGAGAAGTAAGATTTTAGTTATTTTCTCTTAGGTATTAAAAAAGCAACAAAAGACATGGTAGCTGCCTTCTTAAATCTTAAAAACCTACTTCCAAAATACCCCCCAAATTTTCTATTCAAACCACATCTTAAGACAAATCAATAGTAAAGCTGATATTGGGCAGATAAGCACTTTTGCTTATCCGATGGCTGCTATGCAAACACAATCTGACTAAAACTGAGATTGCACAAGTTATACACAACTGAGTAGATGGTTGTTAAACTGCCCTTTGCACACTAGAATGAAAGCTGAAGGAGCACAGGACTTTATTTTGTTCACTACTGTATTCCCAGCACCTAGAACACTACCTGGCACACAGGTGTTCCACAAATATGTTGAACGAATATATGAGAATGCTCACAGCTTCATATATCATACATTCTACCGTTTACCAGCACTGCACCTACCACTGCATAGAGCCATCCAGCGCACTCCTGGCCTTCCATTTAGCTACACTGGTTAAGTACAAAAAACACCTAGGTTAAAAGTCAGAAAAAAAGCCTGGTACTGAAAGTACATAAGAAAGGGCTCTCTGCCTTGTTTTTTAAGTATGTTAAAGGAATTCAGTATATCTAACCTTCACCATTAAGGGTGAAGACAAAGAATACACCTCTGACACCGTTTTAAGAGAAAGACACCGTGTTTCGCATAATGAACATTCTACTGCACTTATTCTGATAAACAAGGTACTTCCTAGTCTGAAAACAGCATTCACTTCCACTACTTTTCAGAAGATTTGGAGAAACAGACAAATGTAACAACACTGCTTGTCAATAATTATAAGCAAAAGTTAAGTAACCAGTTACTTGGCCCAACAGATAACAAACCCTGTAGCAGAGAGGAATCCGTTAAATCCCTGCAAAAGGGAGGAAAAGGATTGTCTCCAAAACATATGTAACTGAGTCCAAAGTCAAAAGTACTCAACTAAGAAAATTCATACTGCATCTCACTGAAATGTCCCACCAGCGTCCACACACGCTCCAAGTTTTGAGAGTATTCTGTAACTGCAGTGTCGGCAGTAAATCTTTAGCAGCTGATAACACTTTTTTTACGGTGAAAAAGTCTTTAACCAGAGGACCACAAAACCTTCCCTCCCAAGAATGCATAGGGTTCATCACCGTCTCCAGGACGGCTCTCAGAACCCCCTAGGCTCCCCGTACGTCAAGCGAGTCACTCAGGGAACGCACGTGTCCCGCCCCGCCTCGGAAGTGGAAATGGCAAGTGGAACCAGCCATAAGTAGGGTCTAGTCACAGGGCAGAGAAGTCCGCTGGGAGCAAAGCGTGGCTCCTGAAGCCTCTGGGCCCAGCTGCCAGTAACCCTTGCGCAAGACCCATCCTGGTCAGCCCCCTCCTCAGATTTCAGCGGCGGCCCGCCCCAGAGCTCACATCCCCGCAAAAGCAGGCCCTACCTGAGCTCTGCCCCCAGCTACAGGGCTGCGGGGGGTGGCGGGAGGAGGCGTGGCCTTCCAGCTCGCCAGTCGAACTCCCTCGTGCGGTTGTTATGACTTTTCCTCTCGGGATCCGCGCCCCGACCAAGTTCGACTTGCACTTCCGGGGTCCGCAGGAGACTTAGACGTCATTACACGCGCGACAGCAGCGGCCGCGACAACCCGGAAATGGGCGAAATGCTCTCTGGGTCGGTTGCGGTGGCGCGCTTGATGGGCTGAGAGAAAGAGACCTGGGAATTAAGGGTCCTTCTGCTCCTTACAGGTGTGCTGTGCTCTCCCACCTGGATACCCTTAAAGGATAGGACCAACCTGAAGCCTCTTTCTCCAAGCGGAATTGTTAAAGCAATTCTAGGGATGACCTTGCAGCAAATTCCCCCCTTATGGTTTATCCGTTTTTACCCGCCGCGTTTAACCCCAGAAAAGACGAGATAGGAAAGTCTAGATTTGAAAGATTGCATTTATCTAGATTATGACGTGTAAAATAGGCAATTACTACTAGCATCCTAATGTCAGCTGAAAATTTTTTCCTTACGGTATTTAACTCAAATGGGAATCTTGTGGGTGTTAATGTTTTATTTTTCCAGAACGTGAGATTAAAAGGAACTTATCTTAATAGTAGATCTGGAACTAGAGATGGGGGCAATCGATTTTTAATTTTTAGCAAGTACTTTTCGGGCATTTATTTACCCCACAGCCCTTAATTTGATGTGTAAGACAAAGCTAAGTGGTGAACATACAAAGCTCAATCAGACCACCTCTGCCCTCAGCAGCTGGGCTGACAAGTAAACCGATATTTATGATATTCCTTAGAGAGGCAGTACCAGACCACGCCACACTATGTGCATTTCTTTATCCCAGCTCCTTGCTTTTCCTTCATAACATAGGACAAGGCAGTTTTTGATTGACTGGTTTGCAAATGTATTTAGCTTCTGCCTAGTTCTGCCCCTGCCGCACTAAAATGTAAACTCAATGAGGGCAGAGACCTTATATCTTCGAATGATATGTACTCAATCCTACAAAAATGCCTATTGCAAAATAGAAGGTAAATATTTGTCAAATGAGTGAATGACCACAGTGGTAATAACTATATTAGAATAATTTAGAAAGGCATTAGGAAAAAAGAGGCCTGGAATGCAGAGTGTGGGCACGTTGGTGTAAAGGAAATTTTCCTGGGAGAAAAAAAGAATCAATTGGAGTAGACCAAGAATGAATACTCTGGAAGGGGCTGGGGCCCTGCAAGACTGTTGTGAAACTAGTTTCATTTCTGGCTGGAGCTAGTTTAGTGATAGTATTATACCTCATGTTGGTACAAAAATTTGAAATAATTGAAAAAGATGGGTGGCATGGCCTTTCAATGTTAGACATGATAGAGGCCCACCCTTATAACACTCAGTGAATGCACATAGTAATTTTCTGGCCGGCAACTCCATCCAGGCCCATGAGAGAATGAATGATCCCTCAGATGATGCCAATCTCCGAGTCTTTTAGTGGAGTCCCAAACATCAAGGAGCAGATGTACCCTCATCTGAATTCCTGACCCACAGAAACCATTAAGGAGATATTACAAATGACTATTGTGGTTTTAAGTAGGTTTGGGGATTATTTCTTTATCCAGCAAAATAAATGAATGTGCTGTATAAAAACAACCAATGGAAAACTGTCCTATCAAGTCCACTCTTGCCTGAAATGTCAAGATCATGAATGAAGTTATTTGCTGAAACAGAATGTGCTCTTTTCTCCCCTCATTCTATCCTTTATGGTGGAGTAGATTTCTGCCTCAGTTTACTTCTGGCCACAAAGAAACATGTCTCCTACAAATCTGGCGGGAGAAAGGAAAGAAACCAACAAAAAAGTTGCATGTGGATTTAGGTGTTTATTAAAATTGCAGAATCTCATGTGTAGCTTTGCAGAAACATTACAACTGTGAGTTCACATACATAGTGCAAACTTTTTCCCTCATTTAAACAACAGTTATCAAAATAGTACAAATTCTTTGGTTTGCTAAGGCTGCCAGAATGCAATATACCAGAAATGGATTGGCTTTTATAAAGGAAATTTATTAAGTTACAAATGACAATTCTAAGTCCAAAAAAATGTCCAAATTAAGGCACCACCAAGAGGATACCTTCTATCAAGAAAGGCTGATCGCGTCTGGGGTTTCTTGTCACATGGGAGGGCACATGGTGACATCTGCTGTCCTTCTCTCCAGGCTTCTGTGTTCAGATGGCTCTCTTAGCTCCTTCTACATGTCCAAATGTGTGTATCTTGGTTTCATCTCTCTGCTCTCTCTGTCAGCTCTGAGCTTTTTCTCTTCTCCGCAAACTCTTTTGAGGACTCCAGTAAACTAATTAAGACCCATCTTGAAGGGGTGGGGTCATATCACCATGGAAATAGTCTACTCGGAAGGCCCCAGCCACAATTGGGTGGGTCACATCTCCATGTAAACAACTAATCAAAAGATCCCACCCAACAATAGGGCTGTCCCCACAAGATTGGATTAGAGCATGGCTTCTCTGGGATGCATAACATTTTCAAACCAGCACAACAAGTTAATGTGTTTATTTGTGGTTTTAATTTAAACATCTCCAGGGAAGCCAGAAACTCCAGACCCTCTCCCCACACCTCTTCTCTTGCACTCAGGTCTGACTGACATAAAAAGCATAGTAGATGTATTCCCTTCTGACTGACAGCTGGCCTGTCTTTAATTACTAGGTGTTCCAACCCAACTCTTGGAGGGCTTGGGTTGGGGCAGCCTGAAGACCAAAGGACACGTCAGGCGTGGAGTTGGATGTGAATTTTATTAAGACTTGCAAACAGGGGAAGATCTTCCATGATGGTGGCCAGCCATGGAAAATGAAGGTTAGCACCCTGCAAATGGCAGGGAGTGCCAGAGGGTGGCTCATAAGTGTTCAGGACAAAGAAATTCCATAGCATATGAGAACAGAGTTTCCATAGGGTCTGGTGACACAGGGGTTTGGAAGTTTGTTTTCTGCAGTGATCAGGGGAGAGGGGTTCAATGCCTTGCTTATGATACCATTTGTTACCATTTGTACCTTCTTTCCCTCCTGAGGGGTTCGGATAACCTTTAATCTCTGTCCCAGTCATGTAGGTGGCTATGTGCAATGACCTGCTCTCAATATGAAAGGGAATCCCGGGCTCTGGATTCTCACAATCCACCCCTGCGCAGCAGACAATGCTGATCATAGAACAGACACCCATCCATATTCCACAACAAGAGTACAAGAGACAACATAAGACTAGGAGTTCCCCCCACACAGATAACAACTCCACAGAGAGATGTTGTCATGGCCAAGAAAGGGAATTAAACCATTTCCCAATGACTAGGAGGAGGGTGTAAATATATAAGGTAGCAGGGTCATAGGGCTGTCCCCACATGCAGCATCCTGTAAATGAGAAGATTCTTTATCAGGTTTTCCAATGTGTTGAATTCTACCAGGCCAGCAGGGTATGCAGTCCAATCCTCCGGAGTCACAGTCTAAGGAAAGTCGGTAGTGCCTGAGGATGGGAAGTCCCTTGCAAACCCGATACTGGGTTTGATTGTGGCCATGAGTTACCACTGAAGCCCACTGTAGAAAGGTGTGTGAGGGTGCTATGGGTGAAAAGGAAGATGTTTATAGGAAACAATAAGGGGTAACTCCTGCTGATTTAATAATATTCATGCTAGAGTTCCATTGGTTGACATCAAGGTACCAGGCAGAGATACATTATGGAGAGGTTTTAAATACCAGATATTTTCCCCTTGCAAATCTTGAGAGTCCTCCATTGTTATTTCATTTGTTAATCTGGGCATAAGAAGGGTCCACATAGTCATACATAAGGATCCCACAGGAATAGGGGGCCCTGGATTTGTGATAAAGATTTTAGCAGGTACCTTCTGGATAAATTGACGTCATATTACAAATATAATGTTTTGGGCAACTCCTAGTCCTCAGGAACTTAGAATTCCTAATCAATGCAGCTGCATAAGCCAGTACTAAGGCCAACTGACATCATGTCCCCCATTTTGTATGGTCTGAGGCACAGGCAACAACAAGGTATTACCATTTCTCCACTTAGACTGTAAGGTGGCTGGCCCTTTTTTTTATATTCTCAATGCCTGCATTGATTCTGTTATTAGTATTTCAACAGGGGCAGATGCAACAGCCTGTGGTATTAAATTCAAGCCAGTTAGGGCCTGTTAGAGCCTTTTGGTTTACTGCTGCAAGGACCTCTTATCTTTTAGCTGTTCCCTTAACAAACTATTTATCATTTCATTAAGGCCAGCACCTGTGGGGTTGTAGAGCAGCTGAAACTTCCACATAATGTTCTGATCTGTGGCCCAGGATTCCAAAATATCCTAATGTGACCAGAAAAGCCTTGTAAGCCTAAGGTAAAATCTAGAGGTAGAAAAAGACTAGACGAAGCTTTTTTCTTTTCTTTTTCCATGAAAAGGGTCAGTTACAAATAGCCAAGTAGATTTGTTCATTTGTTACATGTCCTTACCAAGTTAAAACTCATAAGAAATACCTCTCATAAGCTTCATTTTCTTTTCTCTGCTCATTTAAATATTTATAGGCTATCATTTGATGAAAGCAATTTTTATTTACCAGAGCATAGTTAGAAAGTTCAAAAAGCCCATATACCCAAGGTGAGTCAACATAAATAGCCAGGAAAAAGTGAAGAATATGTAGTATAAAGTTTGGAATGTGTTTGTCTTTTGTATCTGAAACTCCATTTCTCAGCTTCGTATTTGGTACATAGCAGGTACATGGCAAATATTTTTAATTCATTCATATCTGAAGAATGGTGAATCAGGTTTCTCCAGAGAAGCAGAGCTGTGAGAGATGATAGGTAAATAGACAGATAGACAGACAGACAGATAGATAGATAAATAGATGGATGATAGTTGGATAGATAGATAGATTTATTTTAAGGAATTGGCTCATTCTACCATGTGGACTAGCAAGTCTAAATGATAAGAGCTGACACATAGCTTCTCTGAACAGCCCCTTGCCCTTTCATGCCACATAATTTACTAGCAATATGGCTTGGCTCTCTAAAATCTTGGATAATTAGCTGTCCTCAGCTTCTCCAAATGGCTCTTGTCATTTCTTCTCACACTCTATAGTTTGAAATTTCCAGCTTCCAGTATTCATGGGAAAGCCCTACCTTTCCCCTCTGAGTCACAGCAAAGGCAAGAGCCCAGACCTGCATATTATTCTCCCCTACTTCTTCAGAGAGAACTAAAAATCTAGGTAAGCACAACACACCCCACCACCATCCTCATTCACCCTCTTCCCATTCAGAGCCTTTAATCTAATAAAGCTGTCCTTTCCTGCATTCTCAGATGGCTGCCTATCTGTGTTTGCACCTCCTGATCAAAAGAACTTCCACATAACATCTAAAACAACACACTCACAATAATAACCAGGCCAATGCTTCCCTGACCAAAACCTGGACACCATAAGTTAGCAAAGGTGACACATGAACTTCATCATCACAGAGAGCATATCTCTTTGCTTGCAATTTATGACAACTAAATTTTAAAAAAATCTCCCATCAGAAAAATATATCTGATGAGAGTGTATCTTCCTATATTGATATATCCCTGTAATAGGAGTTTTGAAAAAAACATTAATAAAACATGGCCCATATCCACAAGATGCTCACAGTCTAGCAGAAATTTTAGGCCTTGTGCTTTTTTTTTTTAATTCGAATAACATATATAAATATATAAAACACAATATATATATTTATATATAACGTGAAATCAGGGATATTAATTACATCCTTAATATTGTACAAACATAGTGATGATTACTGTGGTGGCTTGGAGCTTTGTATCATAAGTAAAGAGACTGAAACAGTTACATAAACCTCTCAACAAAAAAAAAGCCCAGGATCAGATATCTTCACAGGTGAATTCTACCAATTATTCCAAGAAAATTAATACCAACTCTAATCAAACTTTTCCAAAAAAATTGGAAAGGAGGAAATACTACTCTAACTCTTCCTATGACACCAACATCACCCTAATAACAAAGCCAGATATTACAAGAAAGGAAAATTACAGACAGTGCTTGTTTGGAAAATTACAGACTGTGCTTGTTTGAAATTGCTCAGAAATAAACCCTCATATCTATGGTCAGTTGACTTTTGACAAAGCTGCTAAACCCCAATTGGGACAGAGTAGCCTCTTCCATAAATATTGCTTTAAGAAATGGGTATCTATAAACAAAAGAATGAAAGAGGACCTCATGCCTTATGCAAAATTATTATACAATTATACAAAGAGGATCTCACAGCTTATACAAAAAAAAAAAAAACTCAAAATGGATCATATATAAATGCCAGAACCCTAATGACAAAAGACAGAACCATAAAAATCCTAGAAGAAATTGTAGGGAAACATCTTCAAGATCTCATGGGAGGAGGTAATTTCATAGATCTTACACCCAAAGCACAAGCAATGAAAGAAAAACTAGATAAATGGTACCTCCTCAAAATCAAATACTTTTTGCTTCGAAGGACTTTGTCAAGAGGATGAAAAGGCAGCCCACACAATGGGAGAAAATATTTGGAAGCCACTTATCTGATAAGCATATATCTGGTATATATAAAGAGATCCTACAAATCAGTGATTAAAAAGTAAACAATCCAGTTTAAAAATGGGTATGCTTCAGCTGCCAATGCAATATATCAGAAATAGATTGGCTTTATATAAAGGGGCTTTATTAAGTTACAAGCTACAATTCTAAGGCCATAAACATGTCCAAACTAAGGCATCAACAAGAGGATACTGTCACTGAAGAAAGGCCTATGGTGTCCAGAGTTTCTCTGTCACATGGGAAGGGACATGGCAACATCTGCTGACCCTTCTCTCCTAGGTTGATTTCAAAATTGCTTTCTCTGTGGGTCCTCTGGCTTCTCCTGGGGGCATTTTCCTTCTCTCTTACCTTCTCTCACATATGAGCTCTTTCCAAAATGTCTCTCCCTTAAAAGACTCCAACAAGCAGATTATAACCCACATTGAATGGGCGGGCCACATCTCCATGGAAACAACCTAATCAAAAGTTCCCATGCAACAATAGGTCTGCTCCCACAAGACTGGATTAAAAGGACATGGCTTTTCTGAGGCACATAACAGTTTCAAACCAGCATATTCCACCCTCTGGACCCAAAAAGACATGTTCTTTCCATATACAAAATATATTCATTCCATTACAATGTCATAAGAACCTTAAACCATTTCAGTAACAATAAAAATAACAACACCAAGTCAAAAACCATACAAAGTCTCATCAAAATCAGGCATGTCTGTCCTAAGGCAAAATTCTCCTCTGACTATTGACCTGTGAAATTCAGAATGAGTTATCTGCTTCCAATAAACAAAGGAGGGACAGTTATAAAATAAATGGTCTCATTGCCATAGGGAGAAACTGAAAGGAAAATAGGGGGCACTGGACCCCAAACAGTTCTGAAAACCTGCAGGGCATGCTTCGTTATATCTATGGTCTGAGTGCCACCTATATAATGATGTTTTATGCTTGGGGCTTGAGTGAGTGGCCATCCCATCTCCTCCAAGGGCTTATGTAGCAGCCCTGTTTTCTCCAAATATTGGGTGAGGGTTTCAACTTTGGGGAGATCACCTTGTTCTTGGATCCACCTTCTTCAAGCATCTGAATGGTGCCTGAATTCTCTGCCATCTCTGGGGCACACATTCAACTCCTCCAGAAGGGTGATGTGGTGGCCAGGCTCTCCCCAATTCCCAGGAAATATGCTCTACCCTCTCTTAGGCCTGGTGTACCCAAACTCTGAACAATGAAGTAGAAGGCCCACCATCTGCCTCTGGGGCAAACTCACCCTCTCCACATGCATGGGTTGTTCACCTCTCTGGGCCCAAGAGATTTCTTGGCTCCAGACCTTTGTTTCCATGCTTCTGCATTTTTTTTTTCATGGGTAGGCACCAGGACATGCTTCTGCTTTTGAAGTCATTTTTTTCTTCAATCTGTCCCTTTTAGTCCAGACCGGCAGTGGTTTAATTTATACAGATCTTGCAAAAATGTGTTGGCTTGGCATGCAGCATATAGGGTCCAAAGCATCAGACAATAGGACTTTCTACAAACCCTTTCTGAAAAATTCCATCTCCAATCCCACTTTCTCCTGTAATAGCTGACTGGTTCCATGTTAGGTTAAATCCTTATGTGGGGCACTATTCTCTGGGGTTTCCCTTTCTGGAAACCCAGAATTTTCCAGACCATCAATTTCTGGTTTCTTTGTACTCAAGAGTTCAATTCTCAGCTTATCTTTTTCCTCTTGCATCTTACTATAATAAAGAAGAAGCCAGACTGCATTTTTTCACATTTAGTTTGGAGATTTCATCACCTAGACATCCCAATTCATTGCTTTCAAATTCTACCTTTCATCCAACACCTGCACTTACATTTGCCAAACTCTCTGCCACTTTAAAATAAGGATCACCTTATTTCCAGTTTGCAATGACACATTTATCACTTCTGTCTAAGGCCTAATCAGAGGTGTCATTTTTGTCCATATTCCTACCGACTGTTTCCTCAAAGAAAAGGCCTTTTTGATCAAACTCCTCACAATTCTCCTAGAATCTTCCACTTATCATTTATAAAGCCATTCCAGCATTTTTTATATTTGAAAAATTGCACCACCCCACTTCTCTAATACCAAAATCTGTTTCAGTTTGCTAAAGGTGCTGGAATGCAATATACCAGAAATGGATTGTTTTCACAAAGAGGCTTTATTGAGTTACAAGCTACAATTCTAAGGCCATAAAAATGCATCAAATTAAGGCATCAACAAGAGGATACCTCACTGAAGAAGGCTGATGGCATCCAGGTTTCCTCTGTCATGTGGGAAGGTGCATGATGATGTCTGCTAGCCCTACTATCCTAGGTTGGTTTCAAAATGGGTCCCTCTGCTTCTGTGGGTCCTCTGGGTTTTCCTGGGGCTTTTTCCTTCTCAACTTCTCAGCTTTCTCCAAAATGTCTCTCCCTTGAAGAACTCCAGCAAGCAGATTATGACCCACTTTGAATGGGCAGGGTCACATCTCCACGGAAATACCTAATCAAAAGATCCCATGCAACAGTAAGTCTGCCTTCACAAGGACTGGATTAAAAGAACATGGCTTTTCTGGGGTACATAACAAATTCAAACCAGCAGAGAGCAAAAGACTTGAATAGACATTTTTTCCAAATAGAATATAAAAATAGCTAAGAAGCACATGAAAACATATTCAACATCACTAGTTATTAGGGAAATGTAAATCAAAACTACATGAGATATCATTTCATACCTACTAGAATGGTCACTACTAAAAAAGCAGAAAACTGCAAGTCTTGGAGAGGATATGGAGAAATGGGGGACACTTAATTACATTGGTTGGAATGTAGAATTGTATAGCTGTTGTGGAAGATAGTTCAGCATTCCTCAGGAAGCTAAATATAGAACTGACATATGATCTGGAAATTCTGCTACTAAGTGTATTCTCAGAATAACTGAAGGTGGGGACATGAACAGACATTTGCACACTGATGTTTATGTTGGCATTTGACTAATTACCAAAAGATGGAAACAATGCATGAATACATCAAGTGATGAATGGATAAACAAAATATACAATGGAATATTATACAGCTGTAAGAAGAAATGAAATCTTGATGTATGTGGCAACATAGATGAACCTTCAGGACATTATGTTGAGTGAACTAAGTCAAACACAAAAGGAAAAATATTATGTGACTTCACTAATATGAACTAAATATCACTAGTAAACTCATGGTGTTAATATTTAGAACATATATCATTAGAAGATAGAATGAGGACAAAGAATGGTGGAGCTAATGCTTAATTTCTACAGTGTTTGCAATAACATTGATTGTAAATGTTTGGAAAAATAGAGGTGATAGTGCATCATAGTGAGTATAATTAATAGCAATGATATATTGGTGTGACTGTGGTTGAAAGGGATAGTTTAGGGTTGTGCATGTCACTAGAAAGAAACCCAGAGAATGAAACAGGGGTCTGCATAACATAGTGAACCCTCCTGTGGGTGAAAATTTTCTAGAACTGATTGTGGTGATGAAAGCACAACTCTGTCAGTATACTAGAAGACATTGGGTATACAGTTTAGATGGATTGCATGATATGTAAATTTATCTCAATAAAACTGCTTTCAAAAAATGTAATCTGTTCCTGTGGATGTGAGCCCCTTTGAAGAGCTTACTTCACTTAAGATGGGGCCCAAATAAATCAGGACAAGTTTTAATCCTAATATTAGAGGCCTTATTGGGAAGGCCTCAGTAAAGAATATCACAGGGAGCAACCAGAAGCTGGAAATCAACAAGGCCCATAAGAAAAAGGAGAAGGGCTTACCATGTGCATTGCCACGTGACAGAAAAGCCAAGGATCAAGGATCACTGGCAGCCAGCCCCAATATGCCACAACCTTCATGGAGAAAGTATTGCCTTGCTGAGGCCTTGACTTTGGTCTTCTCAAAATCAAAGCGAAGAAATCATGAGTCATGAGCCTCAAAATCATGAGTCAATAATTTCCTATTGTTTAATTCAATCCATTGCATGGTATTTGTTTAGCAACCAGGAAACAGAAACAGTTTTTGGTACCAGAAGTGGGGTACTGCTATTACAAATACCTAAAATGTGGAAACAGCTTTGGAATTGAATATTGCTTAGAGGTTGGCAGAATTGTATGATACTTGATAGAAAAAGCTTAGGTTGCCTTGAAGAGACTATTGGTAGAAATATGAATGCTTAAGTACTTCTGTTGAGGCCTTAGAAGTATGTTGTGAATGCGTTATTGGAAATTGGAAGGAAGGTTATCCTGTTATAAAGTGGGAAACAAATTGACAAAATTATATTCCCATGTCAGATTGAAAGTGGAACTTTTAAGTGATGAACTTGGACATTTAGCTGAGGAGAGTGCCAAGCCAAGGAATGAAGGTGCAAGCCTGGGTTCTTCCAGCTGATAGTAAAATGGGCGGGAAGCTGAGAAGTGAACTCTGATGGACAAGGAAACCAGAAATTAGTGGTTTGGAAAATTCTGAGCCTATCCAGATATGTGCTCTGAGACTAGGGTCAGAAGCACTTCTACCAGAGACCTTCCTGAGCTTCCAGAAAGTGAGTCCCCAGAAAATAGCACACCACATGAGGGATTAACTGAATATGGATCCAGTTAGCCATTTTAGTGGAAGTCAGGACTGGAAAATGCAGATATGCAGGAAAGATCTGTGGAAAGTTCTATTTTCTCATGGTTTGCACTCCTGTGAACTACATATAAAGTTGGCAAGTTTTGTGTGAAATTTGTATGAGTGAAACCACTGCCAGCCTAGACTGAAAGGGACAGAGATGGAATAAATTAAAGATTGACTTCAAGGACAGAACAATGGGAGTCAAGATCTGGACCAAAGAGATCTCCTCATGCCAATAAAGAAGGCCTACCCATGTGTGCAGAAAGGCAGGTTTATTCATGATTGGAGGTGGGAGACCATCTGCCCTGGCTCTTGGATGAGGTAGGCCTTACCCACCATTATTTGAGGAGAGTGCTGCTTCCCCAGTGCTTATAGGTGGTGGATCTTGTGCTCCAGAATTTCCCGAGAGCCTATTTGCCACCCCATTGCTCAGAGATGGTAGGGCCTGTGGCCCAGCATTTGTGGACAGCCTGGATGCTATCCCAATACTTGGAGAGTGGGGTCTTCACTCTAGTGTTTGGGGAGAGCATGGCCACTGCACAAGCTCTTAGAAGGAGTGGGGTTTCATTCAGGCCCAGAGGGCAAACCATGTAAGTGTCTCTCATACCATGATATCTAATGCAGTTTGCCATGCTGTGTTTTGGAATTGTTTGGGACTCATGACCCCTATTTTCCTTCAAATTTCTCCTTTCTGATATGGGCACATTTATCTTAAGCCTGTCCTTTTTTTGTATTTTGCTTGAAGGTAACGTTTTCTAGGTTTCACAGTGCCCTCAGACAGAGGTGAATTGTGTCTCAGGACCAACCAAACCCATTACTGACTTTGGTAAGATTTTTTACTTAGCATTTTTACTGCAATGATGTAAGGTTTGAAGGATGTTGTTATGGAATGAATGCAGTTTTTCACAGGAAGAACATGTCTTTTGGGGGTATAGAGGGTAGATTGTGGTGGCTTGGAGTTATCTATCCCAGAAAAACATGTTCTTAAACTTAATCCATTCCTGTGGGTGTAAACTCTTGTAAATAGGACATTTTGATGAGGTTTACTTCAGTTAAAGCATGACCTAAGTGAATCAGAATGGGTCGTGATTCTATTACTGTCGTCCACTTCTGGAATAACTGGTAGAGCTTGCTCCTCGAGTCCTTCCACAAACTTCGTAAGTGGCTATTTCACTATATTAAATCATTTTTTTTTTGCTGAAAAGGGAAGTTTCTATTTCCTGCACTGTACCCTGATAGGTATACCTGAATTCACCCTAACAACATCATATTCCTTGAAATCCTTTTCAAGTTTAAGTTGCTGACTTTACAACCAAAGCACAAACAACAAAAGAAAAAAGATAGATAAATGGGACCTCATCAAAATTAAAAACTTTTCTGTCTCAAAGGATTTATCATGAAAGTAAAATGACAACTTATACAATGGGAGGAAATATTTGGAAACCACATATCTGATAAGGGTTTAGTATCCAGAACAAGAAATCCTTCAACTTAGCCACAAAAAGACAAAAAAACATAATTTAAAAATAGGACAAAGTGCTGAACACACATCTCTCTGTTAGGTTGGGAGAACGGGGAAGGGAACTGCTACTGGAGCTGCAGAGGCTGTGTCGCCTCTCCCAACATGGCTTCTGGAACCGCCCCTTCCAGACACCTGACTTCTGGAGAACCACCCCTTCTGAACACCTGACTTCCGGAGAACCACCCCTTCCGGACCTCACCTGACCCCCTTGCTTAAAAACTGCCCATACCATCAGCTAGGCGCTGACTCACCTCCCTCCATCTTGGATTTGTTGAGCTCAGCCTGGAAGCGCAGAAGTAAACCCGCCAGCTTTAAATTTCCCAGTCTACTGTCCTTCTTTCCCACCCTTTTGCCTCCTAAACCTTTCACTCTCCAAAGAAACAAATGGTCAGAAAGTACATGAAAATATGCTCAACATTAGTAGCTGTCAGGGAAATGCAAATCAAAACTACAAGTTGATACCATTTCATACCCACTAGAATGGCTGCTATTAAAAGAACAGAAAATAATATGTGTTGAAGAGGATGCAGAGAAATAGAAGTACTCATTCATTGCTCATAACAATGTAGGTTGTAGCTACTCTGGAAGAAAATTTGATGGTTCATCAGAAAGTTAAGTATAGAAACCATACAACCTGGCAATCCCACTACTAGGTATATACCCCAAAGAATTGAAAGCATGGAGTCATACAGATATTTGCAAACCAATGTTCATGGCAGCATTTTCACAATTGCCAAAAGATGGAAGCAATCCAAACCAACCAATAGCTAAATAAAATGTGTTATATACATACAATGGAATATTATTCAACCAAAAAAGAAATGATGTTCTGATACATGCAGGAATGAACCTTGATGCCATCATGTTGAATACGATGAGTTGGACAAAAACAGGACAAACATTGTACAATCTCATGGATCTGAAATAATTAGAATAAGCAAACTCAGAGTCATAATCTCGAATAAAGGTTACAATGGGAAAGGGTGCGGAGAGGAATGGGAGATATGGCTTAAAACATACAGGTTCCTACTTGGAATGATTAAAATGTTTAGTAAATAGATGTTTTGGTGATGGTAGCACAACTTTGTGAACATAATTAACAACACTGAAATACATATCTGAATGTGATTAGAAGGGGAAATGTTATATTGCATATCTGGTTAAAGAATATATATATTTTTAAATCCTTGGAACTACACTATACAAACAGTGAACCCTAAGTTAAACATGGATTATAGTTAATAGTACAATTATAAAAATGTGCTTTCATCAATTGTAACAAATGTCCCATGCCAATGCAAATGTTAGTGATAGGGTGGTACATGGGAATCCTGTATTTTATGCATGATTGTTCTATAAACCCATAACTTCTCTACTAAAGAAAAAAAAATCTAAATTGCACCTTCTCTGATTCACACTCCCACCCCCACACCCTCCACCACTATGGTACCAAGCAAAAGTTAAGTAAATTCCTTGATTTTCCTTCAAGGAGACCATTGTTCTATTACCTAGCTATCACACCTTGCCTTCTTCCTATCTTCAGTCTTCTCTGGAGCTCCAAGGTTTGCTGTAACCTTCTATAATGACTTCAGCATCTGACTTTTATTTCTTAATCCCTGATTTCTTCCCCATTTTTGAATAACTTCAATGACCAAGGGGATGGCATCTCTAAAACCTTGGTTTTATACTGTAAGAGTTTGTTAGTCTTCACATTTTTAATAATTTCTGCCTTGCTGTAGTCATACATTCTTTTAAGCCAATCCAACAAATGAGTAGGATGATTAGAATAATGCTGCACTGAAGCATTTCTACTTTTTATTTTGCCACTGTGTTTCCAGTGCTTAGTACACTGAAGCACTCAAAAGATTTTTTGAATGAACTGCTGTTGATGAGTGTTATGGATTGAACTGTGTACCCCTCTAAAGATAGGTTGACATCTACTCCCAGGTACCTCAGGATGTGACCTTATTTGGAAAGAGGGCCCTCATAAATGGAATTAGACAAGTTAAATGAAGTCATACTGAAGTAGGGTGGGTGACTAATCCGGTGTGACTGGTGTCCTTATAAGAAGAGGAAATTTGGACAAAGACAGAAAAACTGGGTAGACCCCCTTGTGGTGACTGAGACAGAGAATGCTATGAATTGCCAGCAAGCCATCATAAGCTAGAAGAGGCATGGAATAGATCCTTTCCTACAAACTTCTAAAGAAGCATGCCAACATCTTGATTTGAGAAGTCCTGCATGCTGAGTGAGCATGATGATGAAGTGACCAATTGAGTCTTTTGTTAAGTGGAGGTCAGTGCAGCAATGCCTCATGTGGTATTGCTTTGCTTTGCCAACATCTTGAATTGGAACTTTCAGCCTTCAGAACTGTGAGATAATACATTACTGTTGTTTAATGCCACCCAGCTTGTGGTACTTTGTTACTGCAGTCCTAGAAAACTAAGACAAGCAAACATTATTTGGAACGTGTGAATGCCAAATTAGAATTAAGCGCTCAATTAGAATTGAGAATTACATGTTTGTTCAAGTTTAATCAGCCCTGTTCTTCTCTCATGCTATTCTTCTTTCTCTTTACTGGAACAATTAATGGCAAAAAACTTAAAATATGTTAAATAATATTGAAAGGCAAAGAACCTCAGTTATGCTGTCAGCTTAGGTCAACAACCCTTTGTTGTTAGATCCACAACTCGTTTACTATAAAGGAAATCATTCTGCTGTTTCAGTATTTACTTTGATAACTTTGAAATAATGTCCTCTAAGCATTTGAAATGGAAGAGGAGAATGTAATTGTAAGAAAAGAGACTGAAAGAAACTTACTGCAAGCAGAGATAGAGTAATGGGGTAGAGAGAGCACACCTTTCATTCTCTGCATGTGGGTTCTCAGTTTTGAGAACAGCTACATTATTCTCTTAACTTGAGATTTCAATATATGATACTAGGATCATATATAGTATAAGATTTAGTGATGGTGTCTGTCATTAACAACTTAAAGTCAATAAATAAAGTCTGTTTATCCTAGACTTTCAACATACTAGTTATATTACTGAAATTCCTTTATATTTAGATAAACCTTGCTTGCCTTCTCAGGGTCTCTCAACAGCCTTCTTCCCATCTCTTGGAAAATTCTCCATCCATATTAAGTTACTACTTTACTTCTGGACTTGGCCAAAACAGCACACCTTAGGAAATGGGATCTGACGTCTTGAACAACTGCCAATGAATGAGATGGTACAACCCCAAAGTAGAGGCTTTAGTGTCCAATGGGGTGAACACAGAAGTGCAAAGAGAAGCGCCTGGAGGATAAATGTTCCCACCAGTCTGTCCTCAGTGGGCTACTTCCAGATTTTTTTTTTTTTTAATCTTGGAAACACCCAGAGAAGCCCTGCATGCTGAGTGAGTAAAATGGCAAAGTAACTGAGTCTCTTGTTAAGTGGAAATCAGTGCAGTAATGCCTTATGTTGCATTACTTTGCATCTTTTCTTGCCTCACTTTTTCTTTGCCTTTATCCTCACTACCCTGGGTTTGCATGCCTAACTATTTAGTATTTAGGGGTAGTGTCCTGATACCACCAACTTACTTTGGAGTGCATCCCCCACCCCAAATAAGAAGGGTTGATGGGTTAAGAGAGGGATGTGATAAAGAAGTATAGTAAAATGTTAATGGGGGAATATAAATGGATGGTAAGCAGGTGTCTCCCGTGAAATTATTTTGACCTTTCTGTATGTTTTGAAATTTTTTATGAAGATGTTGAGAATTGCTTTAATAATCAGAGACTTCTTTCCATATGAAAGATGAAGGGTGAAAGTTAAGTCAAATTATTTAACAAAAAGATGAGCAGAACTTTTAAGAAGATTTCCTTGTAAAGGATCTATTTGCAGTTCAAAATCTACATCATACTGCAGGGAAGAGCTGTTCGTATTCCTTTAGAATCTCAATAAATGAAAATGAAGTGGTTTCACAAAAGAGATATAACAAAAAGAAAAAAATGCTCCAGACTGCTGGGAGGGTGGATAAGTGAATTAAAGAATATTTTACTGCAGTCAAATTTCAAATCTTAATAGCAAGTGCTTCCTGTAAAATGACCTTAACTAAAATAAGTGGTTTCCTTAAGCCTATTTGGCAAGATTAAACAGTTTTTCAATTGTAAAGTTTCAAAAAAAAAACAGATTCCTTTCCAAAATTTAATTTTAGTATGCTAGGGTTGTTTGCTTCCAAAAAATATAGAGTGTGGAAAAGTCTCATGTATCCAGTTTGCTTCGCAATCCTGTGACTAAGACTACCTGCCAACCCTTGAAGAGGTAGAGGAAGCCAGGGCCTCAGACACTAGGTCCTGAGGAGTCTAGATTTTCTTTGAACATTTAGGTTTCTCCAGAGAACATTTTCAGAAGCTAATAAAGAAAAGAACTTTATATAAGAGGAGCTAATCATTCAGGGGTGGGTTGTATGAAAGATCCAAGATGTTCAAAGTAAAGTTTTTTAAAACCAGTTTTTAAAAACCAATTATGTCAGTAATATATGGACTTCCCATTTTTGGTAGCAGTGGTTTGGATTATTTAAACCAAACCTCAAGCTGAAACTAATTAAAGATATGGAATATAGTACTTTAATTTTTTCCCACAAAACCATCAAACATGGACCAAATACTAAGGAAGTATTAAACCAAGGTGTAAAAGAAAGAAAGGTAATTGAGCAGAATGCTCAGAAGATGTTCTTGCTCTGAGAGTGCTTGCTCATTCTTACTGCAAAATGGAGCTGTGGTTCTCATTGACTGCAGGACAACAGGTGATCCTCTCCCCTTCTCCTTAAAAAGCTGGGACCATACTTAGGAAAGGAGTAAATCAGAAGTAAACCCACTCCTCTCTCTACCTCAATAGATGTCATGGAGTGATGCCTTGGTGATTAAGTGGAATTGATTAGTTAAAAGAAAAATATAAAAACATAGCCTTCCCTGAGAGGTTATAAACATGGATGAGCCATGCTTATACTACTTCAAATATGCATCAACTGAGCAGTCCAAAAGAAATAAATTCAAGAATTTAAAAGTAGTATCAATTTTTAGGGCACCTAAATACCTGGAAAAAGCAAACAAACAACCTCTCTGGAGAAGGCCTCTTCATCAGGCCTTAGGGAATCCTCACAAATAACTTTTTAAGGATACAAAGTCAAAATGATCAAATACACAAGAGAAACAAGTTCCCATGATAGAGAGTCAAGAGAAACAGCTGACAGCAGAAATGGACTTGCATTGGAATCAGATACTGGAATTATCAGATAGTGATTATAAAGCTATGTTTTTAAGAGACATGGAGGATAAAGTACGATGAGTATCTTACTTTCAAAGGATTGGCAGCTAGGACTAATACCTGGCTTCTCGATACCAATCATTGAAGCCAAAATACAATGGGACATTTTCAATGTGCTGAAATAAAGTAACTGACCATCCAGAATTAAATACTCAATGCAAATATATATATTTGTTGAGGAGTTGGAGGTTTACAGAAAAATCATGCAGAAATATATAGAGTTCCCATATACCACCCCCACCCTCATCACATACATATATGCAGCATGCAGTTTTCCCTGTTTTCACACTTGGCATTTAGAGTGGTATCTGTGTTACAACTGATGATACAATCTTATTATGATTATTAACCATAGTTTATATTAGGGTTCATGGTCTATGGGGTACATCCTATGGGTTTTTTTTTAAATTATTCTAATAATATATATACAACCTAAATTTCCCATTTTAACCAAATTCAAATATAAAACTCAGTGGTGTAAATTACATTCACAATGTTATGCTACCATCACCACCATCTGTAACCAAAACTTTCCATCACCCCAAACAAAAACTCTGTACCAATTAAATATTAACTGTCCATTCCCTACCCTTAGTCCAGCCCATGGTAACCCATAGTTTCTGACTCTATGAATTTGCTCATTGTAATTATTTCACATCATGAGATTATACAATATTTGACCTTTTGAGTCTGGCTTATTTCACTCAGCAGAATGTCTTCAAGGGTCAACCATTGTATGTTTTTAATGAGGATGACATAAGACATTTCCAACAATCTAAAACTTACATTCAGTAATAAACAGACATCAGAAAGGGAAATCCTAAAAGATGTACCTAAGGCAGAAGGAAACTGATCCCAGATGGAAGATCTAATATGCAAGAAAGAATGAAGAGCAAAGAAGGTAGTATATTTGTGGGCAATGATAAATCAATATTGACAGTGCACAACATCTAGTGAGGTTAATAATATATGGAAATAAAATACATGGAAACAATAATATATATGAGTTGGGAGGGTAGTAAATGCAATTAAACTTCCAAGTCCTTATATTGCCTGTGCATAGCATAAAGGCATTGATCAACTTTAAACCTTACTTAATTAAGAAAGGATGTTTAATTTCTAGAGCAACCACCAAAATAATAAAAACATTGTAATAACTTCCAATCTTGTAAAGAAGGAAAATAAAATAATTTTAATATTATTATTTTAAAAAGGTAAGATAGGGGAGAAAAAGAACAGAATAGGAAGATATATAAAAAGTCTAAAGGAAGATGTTAGCTATAAATGCCAAATGTCAACAACTATATTAAAAGCAAGTGGATTAAATGTCCCGGTAAAAGGACGACGATCATGAAAATGATTTTTTGTTACCCGTAAAAGTGGGCTGACAATATAGGTTAGTTGTGTACACAGAAAAAAGAGGAAAAGGGTTAGATGAACAACAGCTCGTTTTGGCACAGATGGCTATAGTATTCAAAGGTTTTATTTTTTGAACAAGTGATTATTGTTCAAGGCTATGTCCTATAGTGTTAAAATTACTAGCATATTTTTTCTACCTACAGATGTTAATAAAAATTAAACCAGATATCCATAATGAATTATAATTAAGTATATAATCTAATAATAGATTCTGTTAGTTTTCTGATGCTGCCCCACTTGTTTGGTTAACTCTTATGGTATCATAAACTCTTGGTCAGAAGAGGTTGTAAGTTTAGGTTGATAAACCATATATTGAAAATTGGAATAACTTTCTAAAAATGCAATGATATGCTGTTTGTATGTAAGAACACATCTAAACAAAAAGATATATAAAGTTTTAAAGTAATAAGGATAAGGAAAGATGCTGTATAAATACAAATCTGAAGAAACCTGAGGTTACTATGTCAATATCTGACAAAAAAGAGATAGGACTAAATATAAATAATGTAAAGGATAATTTCATGATAATAAATTATTTAAATCACCAGGAAGATAAAAAATGAAATTTTATACACATTTAATAATATAGCCCCCAAACATATAAAGTGGAAATTGATGTAACTATAAGGAAAAATAGGTTAATTAAAACCCACAATTATAAGGAAAAACTTGACCTCTCTTATCTCCATAATATTTAGAGTTAGAAGTCAGAAAGAAAAAGTTAAGGCTACAGAAGATTTGAAAAACACAATTAACAAGTTGATAAAACAGATATATAAAGAACACTCCATCCAACACCTACAGAATATACATTGTTTTCAATTACACATGGAACATTTATGATAATTAAAAATATAATAGGCCAAAAAGTAAGTTTCAAGTATTCTCAAATAATCAAAACCACCAACAATAATCCATAACCATACTATAATTTATGCTAGAAATTAATATTAAAAATCACTAGAAAATATCCATCTTCTTGGAAATTAAGAAATATACTTCTAAGTAACCCCTGAATCAAAGTTAAAAAAATTACAGAAGAAATAGCTAAAATATTTTGACATATATAGGAATAAAATCCTGCATATCAAACCTTGTGGCCTTCAGGTAAAGCTATACTTAGAGGAAAATTCTAAAATGCATATATAGAAAAGAGGAAGAGAAAAAAAACAAAGGAACTAAGACCTACCTCAAGAATTTAGTAAAAAGAACAGCAACATAAACAAAGAGAACAGAGAATAAATATAATAGCAGAAATTAATGAAACAGAAACCAAATATACATTTGGAAAGGAAAAAAAACAATGTACAAGCTTGTTCTATGAGGAAAAAAGACACAAGGAATAAAACGGATGCATTTCTGGTGAACTAATCAAGAAAAATAAGTTAAAAATCTAAAAAGAAGATACAAATAACATTAGGAATAAAAATGGAAATATATAGACTACTGAGACATCAAGGAAGTTAAATAATTCCTAAGAAATTAGACACTGACTCAAGAAGTGTCAAAAGAAAATATCACTCAAGAAAAATACTGACATAGAACAGACTCAAGAAGAAATAGAAAGCCTGAGTAGCCCTATAACCATTAAAGTAGTTGGCTCATTAATAAAAAAAAATTCCCGTAAAGAAATGTGACTTCACTGGTGACTTTTACTAAAAAGTTAAGAAGAACAGTTTCTCCTTGTATCAGTTTCCTATTGCTCCTATAACAAATTATAGTAATCTAGTTGGGTTTAAACAGTACAAACTTATTATCTTACAGTTCTGGAGACCAGAAGTCCAAAATGATTCTCACTGCAGTAAAATTCAGGTGTTGTCAGGATTCCTTTATGGAAGCTCAACTGGAGAATCTGTTTTCTTATCTTTCCAGCTTCTAGAGGCTGCCTACATTCTTTAACTCATGACCTCCTTCCATCTGCAAAAGCAACAATGGCCAGCTGGGTCTCTCTCATGATGCCAAATCCCAGTTTCTGACTCTTCAGTCCCCCTTTCCCCTGTGAAGAACTCTCATTATTATGTTAGCCTACCTAGATAATCCAGGATAATCTTTTTTATTTTAAGATCAGCTGATTAGCAACCTTAATTTCATCTGCAGCCTTAATACCTCCTAGCCATGTAACAAAACATGTTCACAGGTTCTGGGCATTAGGATACAGCCATCTTTGGAAGGACTTTACTCTACCTTCTATGCCAATCTTATATAAAGTATTCCAAAGACTAAAGCTAGCAGAATTTTGATTCTATAACTGGATAAAGTCAAAATGAGAAATAAAAATTACAGGCCAATTTTATGTTGTACATTATGTGTACAAATGAAAAACTCACAAATAAAATAGTAGCAAATTGAATTATTAGTATTTATGAAAAGAATAAGCCACAACTAAGTTGGGCTTAATCTCCAAAATGCAAGGTAAATTTAATATTAGATAACTCAAGCAATGTAATTAATCATAGAAACAGATTAATGGAGAAAAATTAATAAATCATCTTAGATATAGAAATAGAATTCTACAAAATATCACTATCCATTTATAACAATTCTTAGCAACAATAAACAAAAAAGTGCTAAAAGGCATAATGAAAAAGGAAGATGCAAAACTCATTAATTAAGCTGATTTTATATTAAACAATATAAAGCATTATAGTAAAACTCTAAATATTATTAAGAGAATTTAGCAAGTTAACCTGGATACAAAATCAAAATACAATCGTGTTTTACAAACCATAAAAAAAGAATAGAAAATAAAACAAAAGTATGCCATATTAAAGTTCTCCAGAGAAACAGAACCAACAAGGTGAGTGTGTGTGTGTCTGTGTCTGTGTGTGTGTCTGTGTGTAAATATTATGAGATTTATTGTAGGACTTGGCTCAAGTGAGCATGGGGTTTGGCAAGTCCAAATTTTGTAACTCAGGAGGCAAGTTGAAAACTCTGGCAAAGGTTTTGATGAATTCAGATCTCTATTGAAAAATTATAACACTGTATTGAGAGAAAAAAAAAGACCTAAAAAATGGAAGGAAATACTATATTAATGCATTGAAAGACTTATTCTTACAAAACTGTTAATCTTCCCCAAAGTGATTTATATATTCAATGTATTTACTATGAAAATGACAGCAACTTTTATAGTAGTCTTTGTTTTAAATTTCTGTATAATTTGACAAACTGATTTTGAAATGTATATGGAATTATGAAAGGACAAGATAAATAATCAAGATGCTCATAAAGAAGAAATTGTGAAGACTTGTCCTATTAGATATGTCAAAAGAACTGCTATTTGTATGGGTATACAGATATTTGCTACTCATATAGATGTACAGATATTTGTTCCATTCTGTGGCCTATCTATCTTTTTTATGATATCTTTTGATGCACAGTTCTTAATCTTATTCATTTCAAATAGATCAATCTCTTACTGTATGGTTAGTGTTTTGTGTCTTGTTAAATTTTTCTCTACCCTATGATCATGAAGATATTTTCCTACATTATCTTCCTAAAGTTTAATAGTTTTGATTTTCATACCAGGCCTATAATCCATCAGGAATTTATATATGTGAAGTATGTGTCCAATTTCATTTTTCTTTTGGTTGATAAATCTTCCTACCACCATTTATTGAAAAGACCATCTTTTCCCACTGTTTTATAGTATTAACTCTGTTGTAAGTCATATGTATTTCTGGACTCTATTCTTTCTGCTGGTCTTTTGTGTATTTTTGTACCATTGCCACATTGTGATTCTTTAGGCTTTCCTACGTGCACAATCATTCCATCTATAAATAATGACATTTGTATAAAGGAAGAAATAATCCTTTTATTTTCTTTGTTTTACTACACTTAGTTCCCTTGTCTTTTCTCCACATTAAAGGGAAAAATTTCACTACATAACCATTAATTGTGATGGTGTTCTAGTTTGCTAGCTGCCGGAATGCAACACACTAGAGACGGATTGGCTTTTAATAAAAGGGGATTTATTTTGTTAGTTCTTCAGAGGAAAGGCAGCTAAGTTTCCACTGAGGTTCTTTCTTACGTGGAAGGCACAGGATGGTCTCTGCTGGCCTTCTCTCCAGGCCCCTAGGTTCCAACAACTTTCCCCGGGGTGACTTCTTTCTGCATCTCCAAAGGCCTGGGCTGAGCAGCAAGTGCTGAGATGAGGAATGCCGAGCTGCTAGGCTGTGCTTTGTTGCGCTCTCTCATTTAAGCACCAGCCAATTAAGTCAAACATCACTCATTGCAGCAGACACGCCTCCTAGCTGACTGCAGATGTAACTAGCAACAGATGAGGTTCACGTACCATTGGCTTATGTTCGCAGCAACAAAACGAGGTATGCTCACCTGGCCAAGTTGACAACTGAATCTAACTAACATATGTCCACCCCTTGTCAACTTGGCAACTTCAAGCATCACCTTAAACAGGTGCAAAAACTTCTCTTCTTGCTGTGGGCCTGTGAGTCTCAAAACAAGTTATCTGATGCCAATATGCAGAGGATAAACACCGGATCCATAGGGAGAAAATGGAAGGAAAACCTGCAGGCAAATGCCATTGGATTTCAAAGTCTGAAAGTCATTTATTCTTTGGCTGTAGAAAGTGGCAGTCCCACCCCTTCCAAGGGCCTATGCAGTGGCCCACCTCTTTCCAAATCAACCTCGGGGAACATCGAGGAGACCGCCTCTGGGCTCCACTCTCTCCAGGCATCAGGGCCACCCCTGGGATCTCTGCCATTTCTGAGGCACACGCTCAACCCCTCCATGTGGTGGCAGCCAGGCTCTCCCAGTCCCCCAAGGAACGTGCTCTACCTTTTTCCAAGGCCTGAGGCTGCACAACTCTTCCACTGCAATTAGAGGGGAGAGTCATCCTCACCCTTCAGGGTAAACTCACCCTCTCCATGTATATGGGTGGGTCCACTCTCTTGGCTGAGGTTTCTTGGCTTCAGACCCGAGCTTCCATGGTTCTCACTCTGCAAACTCCAATCTCTCCCTTTTGTGTCCTCCTTTGTCAAGATTGGTAGTACTTCCATTTATACCAACAGTCTCTTCAAACACTCCAGGACTTCGTCATCAATCTCTTCACAATTCCTCCAAAGTCTTCCCCTTAGCCATCCAAAACACCGTTCAAACATATCTGGCATTTGCAAACCACGGCAGCACCCCACTCTCTGGTACCAAATTTGTTCTAGTTTGCTAGCTGCCGGAATGCAACACACTAGAGACGGATTGGCTTTTAATAAAAGGGAATTTATTTTGTTAGTTCTTCAGAGGAAAGGCAGCCAACTTTCCACTGAGGTTCTTCCTTACATGGAAGGCACAGGATGGTCTCTGCTGGTCTTCTCTCCAGGTCCCTGGGTTCCAACAGCTTTCCCCGGGGTGACTTCTTTCTGCATCTCCGAGGATCTGGGCTGAGCTGCAAGTGCTGAGATGAGGAATACCGAGCTGCTTAGCTGTGCTACGTTGCGCTCTCTCATTTAAGCACCAGCCAATTAAGTCAAACGTCACTTGTTGCAGCAGACACGCCTCCTAGCCGACTGCAGATGTAATTAGCAACAGATGAGGTTCACGTACCATTGGCTTATGTTCGCAGCAACAAGACTAGGTATGCTCACCTGGCCAAGTTGACAACTGAATTTAACTAACACAGATGGTTACTATAGGTTTTCTGGTGACACTCTTTAAAAATTAAGACATTTTCCTTCTATTCCAGGTTTGCTAAGAATTTGGTGTCATTTTATGCTTTCCAAAGGGGGTAGAGTGAGGAATAGTGGAAGCATTTAAGGCTAGGGTATTCTAGAGTATTAAAGGGTATTCTAGAGAGTCATTAAGCTTTATTAATTCTTGTTTGATTATCTTGTTGGTTCCTTCCACCAGGCTGGAAGATTGGGGGTAATGTGGACAATGGAGTCTTTGAGTTACAGGGAAGACTGCATATTTCTTATTTGCCCAGTAAAGTGAGTGCCTTGATCACTCTGAAGTTCTTTGGAGGGACCCCAAGTTGGAATGATATTTTAAAGCAGTCTCTTGGCTACAAAAGAGGCAGTAGCTCATCTATAAGGGAAGTCTTCTTCCAGTTAGAGAACATACAGATCATTACTAGTACATATTTATAGCCATGAGAAGGGGGAAGAAGTATAAAGCCCATTTGCCAGCTAATCACTGGCCCAGAAGGTAAAGGAAAATGTCCCATGGGAAACTGTAATGGCTTTGCTGGGTTGTATTGTTGACATGTTTGACCAGAAGTATGGACATGATGAACAATATTATAAAAGTGTCCCCACCAGTATTTTTCCATTATTTTTATCACTTTGACTGTTGTGAGGTACGTGAGTGAATGAAGTGCTTGGAACACTGATAATTTTAGGGCATCTGGTAACACTGAGCAACCGTTAGGCCAAAATCAATGTTGTGAGTAGGGTCGAATTTACTGCTTGATTCCTTCCATAGGCTCTTCCCTTTGGGAGTTGCCAATTCTCAAAATTTTATTAAGTCATCTAGTTTACAATAGGGCAAATGATCCAGCATACGCAGCTCAATTGGTTTAAATCTGAATGTTCAGGCTGCCACTTTAGCTGCCCCATCAGGCAACTTTGATTATCAGCAAGTTAATAGATTACTCATGTGCTTTCTGTTCCTAATGGCAATTCTAGAGGAGGTAGGAAATCTTTTTGTTTCCAAAGCATACCAAAATTAAAAAAGCATACCCCAAAAGTATATCTGCTATCAGTGTAAATGTTTGCAGTTGACCCTTTAGGTATTTGGCAAGCTTGCATTTAGATCTGGATTATCTATCAGGGTTGCCTTGGGGTTGGGCCTAGGGGAAACTAGGGTTTCAGTAAGAATTTTGCAGTCACCATCAGGTGATTCTTTGTTAGGAAGTGGGAACAGTGTGGCAGGGTTTGAGGGGAAAGTCTTCTGAAAGTACATATGAGAGGGGAAGAGATGCATAAATGCAAAAATTGTGAGCCATGCAGGAGAGAGAGATGTTGAGTTAAAGCAGAAATAAGCAAGGATTCCACAGCATAAGAAGCAAAAATATCAAGTTAGTTCTGCATAACTATATCTGCAGTAACTGCAGCTAGTTTGGCTGGTGCAGCAACTAATTAGAGACAAAGTGTGTGTGCCCAGGCTACAGGATCTAATTGCATACTACAATTCCAATGGGCCTCTTGACTCCTCTTGACCCCTTGCATTTTGGAGAGGATTTGCCCTAGATGTTTGACTTCTTGCTTCATGAATTAGAGTTTGACCCTAGAGGCTTTATGACCCTTTAAATTTAGATGTTGTAGTAAACGTAGGGAGTTAACCTGAGATATTTTTTTGTTATGGGAATGTACCAGGAGATCATCAATATATTGCCTAAGAGTGGAGCCTGAGGGAAAGATTATGTCTTGAGAGTAATTTTTAAGGGTTTGAGAAAAGCAACTGGAGTATCTGGTGAATCCCTGAGGCATAACAGTACAGGAGGTATATTGTAATTCATCTCATGTGAATGTAAATAGATATTGGCTATCAGGGTGGACTGATATACTAAGGAATGTACTTCCACAACAATTACAGTGAAATGAGTAGTCCTGGGGAACCTGAGATAGGAAGATGAGGATTTGGGACTAGGGGAAGAGAAGAATGACAATTTCATTTATTACTTTTAGGTCTTTGACGAATCTCCCTCCTTTCCCACTGCATTTTCTTACAGGGAAGATGAGAGTTTTGCAGAGGTTGGTGCATGGGATTATTAAGACTATGACTTCTTGAATAATGGGAGTTAAACCTCTAATGGCTTCTGCATTTATAGGATATTGGGAGAGTTTGGGAAGGGGTTTGGTGGGGTATATTTGTACCATAACTTGTTCTGTGTATTTAATTTTTTCTGCATCCACAGGAGATTGGGACCGTTAGTCTTCAGGGACAGTGGACAGGAGATTCGTATCTATTGACCGTTCTAGGGTGGAATCAGTCCTAGGCTCAATGCATGCAAGTGACATAGAAGTTCTAAAAGGGGTTCTGGGTCAAGTAGGACTAAAATTATTTCCACTTTTTCATTAAAATTGAGATCAGATTTTCTTTTATTTAGGAGCTCCCATTGTAATCAGTTAACAGGGTGGTATCACAAAGTAGGAAACAATGCATTTCTGTGAATGGTCCACGGGTAATGAGATCGGGGCCAATTTGGAAGTGGTATGGACTTGACTAGGGACCCTCACAATATCTGCAGGTAAGGACTACTGCTGTAGGGAGGGATTAATACTGGAGAGAGGTGCACAAGTATTCATTAGGAAAGTGCAAGTTGCTCCATTAGTTTTGAGCTTTGTTTCCCCTTGCTGAAAGCAACCCCAGTGTACCCTTGGATGGCAGTCAACAGACATTACATGCAGAGAATTTGCACTGGCAACATAGCCATGATGTTTGCTTTTTAATTTAAAGTGGTCCTTTTTCAGTGCCCAGGTTTTTTGCAAAAATGACAGACTCCAGGTGGTCTTGGGGTATGGGATGATTTAGGAGAGGCCTGCAATTGTAATTGTAAAGCAAATAGTTTAACTTGTTTAGGGGGCTTTTTGGTTTCTAGAGTGTGAAATAATTGTTAAGGTTGTCAGCTCAATAATGGGGATTGTCTATGCCTTTTTACTAAGGTAGCAAGGTCAGGCTTTACTTCATTGACAAACAGCATTAAAAGCAATGCTTGCTCTGAATTCATCTAGTGCCTCAGTTTGCTAAAGCTGCTGGAATTTGATATATCAGAAATGGATTGCCTTTTATAAAGGGGATTTATTGAGTTACAAATTACAATTCTAAGGCTGCAAAAATATCCAAATTAAGGTACCAGCAAGAGGATACCTTCACTCAAGAAAGGCCAGTTGAGTCTGGGGATTCTCTATCACATGGGAAGGCACATGGAGATGTCCATTGTCCATCTCTCCAGGCTTCTATTTCTCACTATCTCCAAGCGTCCATGTCTTGGTTTTGTATTTCTGCTATGTCAACCCTGAGCTTGATTTTCTGACGTTTATTCTCTTCAGAGCTCTATACAGGGCTCCCATAAAAGGATTAACGGGTGGAGTCACATCTCCATCTAATCAGAAAGTTTCACCCACAATTGGAGGGGGGGGGTCACTTCTCCATGAAAACAATCAAAAGGTCCCATCCTAGACAATAGGTCTGCCCCGACAAGATTAGGATTAAAAGGACATGACTTTTCTAGTGTAAATAACAGTTTCAAAACAGCACATCTAGGGATAGTCTGGAGTGTTCAGCAAACATTTTTATGAGTCCTTGAAAATCAAAGACAGATTTGTCTTTATCCTACTTGCAGCTTTGGACGTTGGCCCAATCAATCTTGCAGGGAAAGGCCTTAGGACTGGCATCTAATAATTGTTGAGATATGATTTTACTTTGATCTAGAGTGAGGGGAACTGCTTTAATGGTCATTTAATTTCAGGGTCCTTCCAATTTGCCGTTCGAATTCGATTTTGAGCATCTCTGGACCTGAATAACATATGAATGAGTTGACAAAGATCAGGCAGACAGGTTGATAAAACTGAATTAAAATGTAAAATTATTCAGTAAACTTTTGAGGGTCATTCTTTGGCTTAGGGAATTCTTTAGCTATAGCCCAGAGTTCAGCCTCAAACAAGGGGTGAATGTAATTTGGTCAGGTCTCTGAGTGTCATCCAAGTTAGTGTTTTCTGCAGGTTTTATCTTTAAAGAATTTGAAGATGGGACTCAGAGTGGAAAGGAAGCTTGGATAGTGAAAGAGAAGAAGAGGTGGTGGGCTCAGAGGGGTAAGTGGGAAAGGAGGATAAAGTGGTGGTAGAACAGAAGGTATGTAATTTGGGATCAGCATTTAGGATTTTAGCTTCTGATTAGCTTGAGACAATTTAGAGACAGTGTCTTTTAGGGATGCAATTTTGGGATCTTAAATCTGTTTTGAGGCCTCTAAATGCCGATTGAAATAAGCAACCTATTGTACTTGTCTCAGTTTAGAATGATGATTTCCCAGTTGTGATTGTAAAAACACAAAGTTTATCTAATGAAAAGGATCCTCAAATTGGCCACTGATTAGACACATTATGCCATGTGACATTTCACCACCAATCCAGAAATAAACATGAACAAGTACCGCAGTGTTTGAACATGTAGTAGGATGGAGCCTCTGAAGGGAATTCTAAAGGCTTTTTTTTGAACTGCTGGTACCCATGACCAGAACAGTAAACAAGTAGAAATTACCCAAACTCCAAACTCGAGGATCAAACTAAAAATAAAGCTCAAATTGCTGCAATGCAAGGAAATACCTTGGATCGGAGAGAACTTACCTTCAGCCTTTGAAGAAGCTGGAGGAGATGGAGAAAGAGTTCAGCGGGTGTCAATATCCATGTCTAGCAGAGACTTTAGAGGCCAAGGAACAGTGTCTTTGGTTCCATTTCTGGTGCCCGAAATTGCCAATAGAACTGCTATTGTAAATAGAAAGGAGAGCTTTATCAACAGTATAACAATTTGCAAATAGGGCTATGCAAAATAAAAGCAGGTGTTCCAGAGCATTTAGGGGCATTGGGCATTTATAGTCCCCCCAAAGAGGGGAATAGAAGTTTTCAGGTGAGTTCTGTTCTAGTGGCTGATTAGAAAATCGAGGCAGAAAGAAACTTGTCCAAAACTGATTGTTGAGAGTTTAAGTCTCTTTTTCTTGCCCTATTTCCTATAAGTCTAATTCTCTAAGTTGTGCATTCCTGAAATTTGATTGCTTCATTGTAGGGTGTTCATCTTGTGTTCCTCCTTTGCTAGAAACTGTGCCTGTTTGAAACTATTAAGTAACCCAGAAAAGCCATATCCTTTAATCCTCATTCAATATTGCTGGGTGGGATCTTTTTGACTGTTTCCATGAAGATGTAACCCACCAAATTATGGGTATAACTTTTGATTAGATGGTTTTCATGGAGATGTTTCTCCAATCATTCAAGGTAGGGTTGCTTACTGGTTTCTTTAAGAAGGAACCATTTTGGAAAAAGCTTTAGAACAACCAGAGACATTTGGAGATGCATAAAGAAAATGCCCCCGGGAAAGAGTTGAAGAAGCCTGGAGAGAAATCTAGTAGACATCACCATGTGCCTTTCCAGCTGAGAGAGAAACCCCCATCGTCATTGGCCTTCTTGAGCCAAGGCATCTTTTACTGAATGGCTTAGTTTGGACATTTTTATAGCCTTCCCTTAATTTGGGCCTTTTCAAAGCTTTGGAACTATAAACTTGCAACTTAATAAATTCCCCTTTTTAAAAGTTATTCTGTTTCTATATTGCATTCCAGCAGCTTACAACTAAAACAGAGCCATTTTGTAACTCAGGGCTTGAAAGTCAATTTAGAGTTCATTCAACAGATATTTAAACTTAGTAGAAAACTAAAATGACCATACAATTTATTATCTGAAACAAGACACTTTTGGGAGTAAGGGAGGCAAATTGAATAATTGCTCTGGAACAACACGATAAACTGAGTCTACATAAAATTGAGTTTCATATAAAGCTCTATTAAATGAGAATGTGATATTGGTACAGAGATTAACAAATAGATCAATGGAATATAATACACCTATGCCCATGTAGACATTTGATGTATTCATTCAACAAATATTTATTGGGAGCAAACTATGAGTAGACATGGTTCTGGATTCTTGGGATACACCAGTACCCAGGCTTGAATCAGAGAAGGCTGAAGACCAAAGAACATGTCAGGTATGGAGTTAAACACGAATTTTAATTAGGATTTACCAACAGGAGAAGATCTTCCATGGTGGCAGCGGGTCATGGAAAATAAACGTTAATGCTCTGCAAAGAAGGCAGGGGGAGTACAAGGATTTATAAAGGTTTAGGACAAGGGTATGAGAAAAAGTTTCAGTAGAGTCTCATGACCCAGGGGTTTCTTATCAACAGTGATCAAAGGAGGGGAATTTCAATGCCTTGTTTATGATACCATTTGTGTATTCTTTCCCCTTGAGGAGGACTGATGACCTTTAATGTCTGTCCCAGTCATGTAGGCAGCTATGTGACATGACCTCCTCTCAATATGGAGGGGGATTCTGGGCCCCAGATCCCCACTATCCACCCTCGTATAGCAGATCATGATGACCATAGGACAAACATTGCACCTATATTTCACAAGAACAGTATGAAAGACAACAGAACAGATTTCCAGGAAGATGGTGGAGTGGAGTGATTGAATTCATTCCTGCTCCATGGAACAAGATAGGGAACAGGGAGAGAATGACTGGGAATGTGGTTCCAGGGTGTGAGTAATCAAAGAGTTTCTCCAGGGTTTTGGGGAGAAGAGAGAGGCAGGGGGATAGGGACAAGGGGATCAGGGTGGGTCAGATTGGCAGTGATCCCCATTGGGAGCAAGCTGCAACACACAAGGAGGAGTGGATTGGAGGGTGCTAACCATTCCTCCACTCCAGCCTGCCCCAGCTGCTGGCTGGGAGAACCTCCCCGAGTGGCTCCACAACCAACAGCACCTGTGGGGAGCCTGGAGGTGGGCCTAGCTGTCCACCACAAGGGCTGTGCCCCAGGTGCTGGGAGCAGTTGCCTGGCTGGGTGCTAAGAATAGCCATCATGGTGGGTGCAATGTGTGGCTAATCTGCTGGGTGCTGTGTGTCAGCTGATCCCATGAGCACTGGACAGCTAACCTGTCCCATGCACCGGGACCAGCCTCCCATCCCCCACCCCTACCATGCATGCCATCTTCCAGCCACCTCTGCAGTCTGGAGGGCTGGGCTTGAGCAAGGAGGTGCCTCAGGAGTGCCACTTGCTGGTGAGAAGCAGTAAGTGCAGGTCAGCTGCTGCAGTCAGGGAGGGGGGACCCTGAGAGGAAGAAGTATCTCAGCATATCTACCTGCTGGTGAGAAGGTGTGAGTGCTGGCAAGCTAACTCCCAACCTGCCTAGTTTTTTTTTTTTTTAATTCTTTTTTTCCTCTTCTTTGTAAATGTTTTTTTTCTATATATCTTTATTAGTAGCAGTAGTATTGCTAGTTTTTATTCTTATACATATTTTATTTATTTATATTTTATTACTTCTTATTTTCTATCTGTATTTTCATTCTATTTTATTTATTTATTTTTAAATTTTCTGTCCCTTCTGTGGGCACCAGTTTGAACTTTTTTCCAGTATCTCTTGGGGTGTCTCCTTCTGACTTTGGGCCTACTGTTGTTGAGGTGTGTTTTTTGTCATTGTTATTTTCTTATTTTTATTTTATTATTATTTTCTTCTGGGGGTATATGGGCATGGAATAAAGCCCGGGTCTCCCATGTGGTGGGTAGGTGTTCTACTACTGAAGTACCCATGCACCCTGAAGTACCCATGCCCAGCTTTTAATAGATGCTCAAATTGAATTTTACCCCCTACATGAGATTTGGGCCTTGGTTTGGCAGGGAATAAATGACAGACCAAGTGCAAAAGGAAACCTTCAATGTAAAACCAAGTAAATACAAAATTTTCGACCAGGGAAGGAAACAACTTGTAAAATAACCTTTTTAAGATAATCTAATATCCCAAACACAATAGAAAATCATAAAGCATATGAAGATCCAAGCAGAAATGACACAGCCAAATGACCAAATCACAATGCTGGAGTGGATTCAGAATATGGTACAATTACTCAAGTGTATTTATAAAGAAATCAAGGTTATCAGGAAGAGACTAGAAGACCATAAAGAAGAATCTGAAAAATTAAATAGAAACATGGCAGATATAGAGATGAAAGATACAGTAGAAAAAATCAGAAATATATTAGGGACACATAAAAGATTGAAGAAGTGGAAGGAAGAATAAGGGAGCTAGAAGACAGAACAATTGAACTAGAGCACACAAGAGAACAAATGGCAAGAAAGATAAAAAAAATGGAATTGGATCTTAGGAAAATGATGGACAACATCAGGCACACAAATATAAGAATCACTGGTGTCCTAGAAGGAGAAGAGAAGAGAAAAGGGCTGGGAAGGTTAGTTGAAGATATAATTGGGGAAAACTTCCCAACCCTTATAAAAGATAGAAATATGAAAATCAAAGAGGCCCAATGAACTCCAAATAGAATAAATCTGAATTTATCCAAGACACATAGCAATCAAATGGTTCAATGTTGAATTGAAACAGAAAATCCCAAAAGCAGCAGAAGCAAATTGATCTACTACATGCAAGGGAAAACATATAAGTCTTAGTTTAGGTAACTAAACAGGCACCATGGAGGCAAAAAGACAGTGGTATGATATATTTAAGATCCTGAAGGAGAAAGGCTTCTGACTAAGAATTCTTTGTCCAGCCAAGTTGCCCTTCAAAAGTGAAGGAGAGATTAAAATCTTCAAAGACAAACAAAGACAGAGAGAACTAGTCAATAAGAGTCCTACCCTATAAGAAATACTAAAGGAAGACCTGTCAGCTGATAAAAAAGACAGAGAGGGAGGTCTGGAGGAGGGCACAGAATTGAAGAATACCAGTAATAGTAAATTTTTTTTTTTTTAACACGGGCAGGTACTGGGAATCAAACCCAGGTCTTCTGGCATGGCAGGCAAGCGTTCGTGCCTGCTGAGCAGCAATAGTAATTTAAAAGATAAAAAAAGAGAGAAGGAAAAGAAAAAGAATATATAGATTTGATAAATAAAAACCAAAAGATTGGATGGTCAATTCAAGAACTGCTTTTACAGTAGTTACTTTGAATATTAATGGACTAAACTCATCAATTAAAAGATGCAGATTAGCAGAATGGATTAAAAATATAATCTATCTATATGCTGTTTTCTGGAGACATATTGTCATGGTTAGGGACACGTGTCAACTTGGCCAAGTTGTGGTACCTGTTTATCTGATTGGGCAAGTGCTGGCCTGTGTGTTGCAATGAGGACATTTCATAGGATTAGGTCATGATCACGTCAGCTGCATCCACAGCTGATTCCATTTGTAATCAGCCAAAGGGGAGTGTCTTCTGCAATTAGTGATGCTAAATGCAATCATGGGAAGCCTTTTAAGGAGGACTCAGAGGAAACAGGTCCCATTCCTGCTTTGGCTGGTGAGCCTCTTCTGTGGAGTTCATCCAGACCACCCATCGGAGTTGTCGTATTAAGGAGTTAGAAAGAATAGGAATTATTATCCCAACTCAAGTTCCTTTCAACAGTCCTGTTTGGCCAGTAAAGGAAAATGACTGAACATTGGGAACAATGATTGACTATAGAGATCTGAACAAAGTAACTCCTCCTTTATTTGCAGCTGTGCCAAAACATCGCTACTTTATTACAAGACATAAGTACTTACTTAGGCCAATTTCATTTTGTGTTAGACCTTGCTAATACTTTCTTCAGTATTTCTTTAGATACTTCCAGCCAGCCCGCATTCACATTCACATGGGAAGACAACAAGGGACATTTATTGTGCTACCACAGGGGTACCATCATAGTTCCACTATTTGCCATGGAATAGTGGCATAAGACCTAAAAGTGTGGAACCCCCTGAAAATGTGACTCTTCATTACATTTGTTGATGTCATGCCAACCAGTAATTTTTCTTCCAAAACTAGAGACTGCTGCTAGCACAGTGGTGACCCACCTTGAAAGCCAGGGATGGGCAATAAATTGAGACAAATTACAGGGCGCTGGATGCTCTGTCAAATTTTGGGGTGTTGTCTAGTCAGGTAAGATAAAAACTATTCCTTCAGTTGTCATTTACTAAGTAAAAAAATGATCCCACCCTTATACTCTCAAACAGTTAATGGTATTCCTGTTTACCATTTCTGGTATTCCATTCCAGAAATGGAACGGCTTTTAAAAAGTGGAATTTAATAAGTTGCTAGTTTACAGTTCTAAGGCTGAGAAAATGTCCCAATTAACACAAGGCTATAAAAATGTCCAAATTAAGGCACCAAGAAGAGGTTACCTTCATTTGAGAAAGACCGATGGGTTCAGTGTTTCTCTCTCAACTGGGAAGCCATATGGTGAACATGGTGACAGTCTGCTAGCTTCCTCTCCCAGCTTCTTGTTTCATGAAGCTCCCATGGGGGCATTCTTTTCATCTCCAAAGGTTGCTGGCTGGCAGACTCTGTGGTTCTCTCGTCCTCGTGGCTCTGCTCGGCTCTGCTGTGGCTTTCTCGTGGCTCTAAAAAGGGACTCTCTCCCAAATGTTTCCTCTCTTTAAAGGATTAATGGGTGGAGTCACAACTCCTTGGAAGTTATCGGATCAAAAGTTGTCACCCACAATTAGGTGAATGAGGATTAAAGGACATGGCTTTTCTGGGGTCCGCCACAGATTCAAACTGGCACAGAGACCATTTATACTGCACTTGGCACAAATCCTAAAGCTTTTGTGCACATTAGTTTGAAAGGAGAAGACTGGGGAATGGGATGTCCCCCAGCAGCCTGCCTTTGAAAAGTCTAAACAGGCTATAGCACAGGCACAAGTTCTAAGTGGGGATGGATCTAAATGTGACTTCTGAGTTGGATGTGGCCAGTACTGATATTGGCTTTGGGTGGGGGTTGCAGCAATGGCAGCAGGCAAAATGCATAACTATTGGATTCTTGTCCCAATTGTGGAAAGGAGTAGAGTTAAGATACAGTCCTTTAGAAGAACAGTGTGTGCAGCCTATAACACCTTGCTGCACATAGAAGGACTAACTTAAAAGTGTCCAGTGACTCTGTGAACTGCCATTCCCATACAGGGCTGAGTGTGTGACACCACCCTCCCTGTTCCGGGAGGGCTCAGTTTAGTACACTGACAAAGTAGAAAGCCTATTTCTTGCAGTATAGTGTTTTCAGCAACAGCCTATTAAGTGCAGAGATGCATGACACCTTGGAATCTGATTCTTATGTAGAAGAATAGTGCAGTCCTCTCCTGGCCAACCCTCCTAAAGTAGCTGTTCCCATGCCCAAGGTTAATGGGAATGGGAGCATACCTGACTCCACCTGGAACACTGATAGGTCAGCACATCAGCAGCCTGCCAATTGGACAGCTGTGGCTGTCCAGCCTAGCACTGACACCATCTGGTAGGAAACAGAGACTTACATAGAATAGCCAGTGGTGTGGGTGGTCATTGCGCATGAACCTGGGGATGCACTGATCATTTGTACTAACAAGTGGGGTATACACCAAGGCCTAACTGTGTGGGTGACTAGGAAACAAAAGTAGTAGATTGTGGTTGGTCGCCCCTTATGGGGAAAAGAGATGCAGGAAGACTTCTGAACTGCCTGCCATAGACTCAAGGTAACTGTTTTCCATATTTCTGCCCATAACGCTGATTCACTACCAGGCAACATTGAGGCAGATGCTTTGGCAAAGATCCGCAGCCTAGGTCCTGCAGCACATGAAGCTGCTGAACGGCTGCATGGGAAAACAGGTCATTGGGAATAGCAAAACTTGTGGTGACTGGCATAGCAATTTCAGTTGCCTATAACATGACAAAAGCTAAAGGAAGAAGTGGTAGATGTCTGCCCTTCATGTTTGCTATGATGGCCCAGGGTGCTTTCACATCAGCTTAGCAACATCGATAATGAACAGTTCCCAGTCACCTGGTGGCAGGTAGACTATAGGGACCTCTTCTGTTCTCTGAAGGCTCAAAGTGTGCCTTCACAGCTATAGATACGGCTACAGGACTGTTGCTGGCCTTTACAGTGGGAAAGTCTAGCCAAAGGGCTGCAATATGAAGCCTGGAAAAAATAAGTGCCTTTTCGGGATCTGTACACATATGGACAGTGATGGGGGACCCCATTCACCAGACAATTGACTCAAGCGTGGGCAACAGTGCCTGATGTTTTATGGACTTTTCACTTACCCTATAATCAAACCACAGTGGGATTGGTCAAGAGAATGACCGACCTCTTAAAAGAACAATTAATGACAGAAGATCCCTGCAGCAGTGGACTCGATAATTGTACCCTACCTTGACCAACATCAACTCTAGACCCAGGGTGGCTGCCCCCACACCGATTGAGGTGGTGACAGCTGGACCCATGTGGGCCCTGAGATACAGGTAAAGGGGTCAGTGGTATTATAGCACAGAGGTAATGATAACAATTTGCTCTTGTCTGTGCCACAAACATTAGAAAATGGGGAAAATAAGGTTGATTGGCCCGGGTCCTGGCCTATGCAGCCATGCTAGTTGGGGATCCTAAGTCCATGGGGTGATGAGATTGCTCAGAATTTAAGTATTAGGCCACAGACCCTACACAAAATGCCAAAGCATGTTTATATTATTAACCCTGGACCCCCCCACCCCATACCACATGGCACTATATGTATGACACTATGGACTCTTCTTATGCCTAAGCTTACTGTAGATACCACCCCTGGGGACTGGGTACACCCCAAGGGGAAAATATATAGTATTTGAGCCACTCCCACCCCATAGCACGCCCTCTCCAGGAACCCTTTTATCCACCAATGGAAATCTAGCATGCATACATTACACTACCAAGATCTGTCCCTTACTGTTCCCCATAAACATCTTTCTTTTTTCCCATAGTACTGTGGGAAATAATTTCTGCAGTGGGCTCCTGCCATAACTTATGCAAACAGTAGGTCTCAGTGCTGGGAATGCAATGAGCTGCCATCGTCTGGCGCCACCAGCCTCTATGGACCATCCCTCCTGCCAACCACATGACGTGGGATGCAATGCTGAGGTGGCAGGACACCCGCCAGTGGTGAGTTTGGAAAAAATTCTTCTCTTTCTCCTCATCACCAGAGACTTTGTCCCCTAAGGCTGACTCCTTTTCCTATATCCACTCTCTGGTCTCGGAATCCTGGCCTGTACTTGGGTATTCAGTATGTGATGGCTTTGGATGGCTCACTGCTGAGCCTGTCACTATCGACAAAGCGATAACTGTCTGCATGGATCGAATTGAAGGGTGCAAGGACGTGGGGTGCTGCCTAATGAACTTTTTAATTTGACTACCAGCTTGGAAAACAGCAGTCTCTTCCAAATGGCAAGGTATATATGTATACGTATTTTAATGGTGGTGATGTTTAATAATTTAATGCTACATTAGCAAGTTTCATGTGTAAACATATATAAATACAGTTACAAGTTTATCATAAATACTGAGATGGCAAAATACCTTTCTCTGGGCAGGGGGGAAAAACATCTTTAAGTATTAAATTAAAAACTAACAGCCTTAACTGATAATGAGGAAAAACAGATACTGAGACAATTTTCCATCGAAAGTAACTACAGCATATATTAAAACATTCTTATTGTAAGAATAGTTATGTCTCATAAATGAAAAATTCAAGTTTAATATACACTTTCAGACTAAACAAAAGAACATTTTAATTATAAATAAGTAAAATAAATAAGAATTCAATCAACATTATTTGTCATTTATGTATTTTAGGACTTTGTTTATAGCCTGGACTTTTAATAATAATAATGAAACTTATGAAACCCTCTAAGGAGGTACATCTCATTCTAATGCAAATATATCATTCTAATTGATTTGTATATATTGATAATATATGTCATTCTAATGAAAATATATAGATATTTCTATATACATATATGTATATACATTTTATGTATGTACGTATGTATCTAATTTTCATCCTGGATGAGAAATCTGTTCTTTTTTTAAAAAAACAGCATATCCTAATGATGAAAACATGATTAATTTTCTTTTAAAAGAACACTTTTTATAGGATGCACACTGCCTGTGAGGAAAGCCACTTTACAAATCTTTATCCAAAATCCCCAAGCTCTTTATTATTTTTTGGGGGGGACATGATCACAGCCTTTATTTTTATATGTCTAACTGTTTATATTTATTATCTGATTTTATGGTCCCTCAACCTTGTTGACTGAGCTCGTCATCATTTAATAGTCACTTTTCAAAAGTTTCCCAGCATCAAGTAATAACTCCTACACTTCCATCTATTTTTTTCCAAGTACGTACTTTCTAGTTAATGCCTACAGGAACACATTTAATGAAAGGTCATCTGAACAGAAGCAATACAATCTGAATCAGAAGAAACAAATTACCACAGTTTTACATTTCGTAGGGACCCATGAAATCAATATTCACTACAATGTCTGGTGTTCTCAGAATGAATTTTTTTAAACATACAGTCTGTGTGAACCAGATTTATACATTGTTTTGGAGCTGTCATCCAAAGCTAGAGACAAAAATCGAACATATCAACCATGTAATGATACTGTGAACCAGTGATTGTATTCTTTGGATGGTTTCTATGCTGTGTGAATATATCTCAATAAAATTGCATTAAAAATAAAAAATAAATTGAACATATCTTATGCCTTCCCCTACACCTATAGTCTCATTATCTGTCAACTCCTCTAACATTAGGCTGGGCATCAACCTTCAGCAGAAATACTAGATGAATTATCTAAGCAAAAAAAGAAATGTATAACTATTATCTCCCTGTTTTCATTGCTCTCCCATTCTTGCTTTAATACGAGAAACAGAATTATTTTATAGCGTTCTTCTCGTATTCCCAAAGAATGACTTCTGGGAAGCCTCCAACTGCAATTCAATTTTGAAATATCCCCTCTTCCTATCCAAAAGCATCCAAAAGCAAGTGATGCACAACCCTTATGTTCTCTTCTCTAACTGATGAAATCTGCACCCACAGGGCTATCTTCCATTTGAAAAGAGTCTCCTCATTTGGATGTTTCTGAAGCAATCAGGTTCCTGAGTGGAAGAATTTGGCTCTCAGGTTCAGAAAATTCTGCCAGAAATTCAGGTTCTCTTCAATTTTCCTGAGTAGCACAATCCACCTCGGGCTCTGCGGGTGTCCCGTGCAGGGCTGGGCTGACTCCAGTACCTGGGGCGAGGGCGGGCCACGCAGGCCGGACAGTAGGCAGTGGGCCATGTGGCGCTGCAAACCCCACTCCGTGCATGCCCGGAAACCTTTAAGATCCCAAGGTATGGCTAAGTAAGCATGGGACCTCTCCCTCCCCGACACGGTAGCTCTGGACCTGTGGGCAACGTGGCTGGCCCTACCTGCCCTATAACTGGATTGGATGATGTATGTGGAGACAGCCCTATGCACCTGCTACTCCTTATGATACCTTATCACATCAGCCCAGTAATTAGGAAATGGTGAAAACTAGACATAGAATAAAGCAAACTGCCTGGTGGGAACCCTTCTAGCTATATTCATCCCAGGAGGAGCTGCCATAGTAACTGAAAAACATGTAGCTGCTTTGGCTAATCACACTGCACATGCACTTAATGAATCAAAATTAGCCTTATCATTACTTAATGACAAAAATGCTGTAACTTACAAAAGTAGTTTTGCAAAATAGGACGGCACTAGATAGGCTCATTGCCTCTCAAGGTGGCACCTGTGCTGTTTTTCTTTTAATTTTTTGTTGTAAAGAATAACGTATATACCAAAAAGCAATAAATTTCAAAACATACCACAACAATTAGTTATAGATCAGATTTCAGAGTTTGGTATGGGTTATACAGTTCTACAATTTTAGGTTTTTCCTTCTACCTGCTCCAAGACACTGCAGCTAAAAGAAATAACAATATAATGAATCAGCAGTTACACTCATTTACTAAATCCCATCTTCACTGTTGTAACTCCACCTTCACTTTGGATCTTTCTCCCAATCTTTAGGGGTATTTGGGCTATGCCCCTTCTAACTTTTTCATGTTGGAATAGGGGGGTGGAACTAGTTGATATTCTGGAGAGGCTGGCCTTTCTGGGTTTCAGGACTTATCTGGCCTAGGAACCCATCTGGAGGTTTTAGTTTTCTGGAAAGTAATCATAGCGCATGGGACCTTTGTAGAATCTCAAAGCCCTAGGTGTTCTTTAGGGTTGGCAGGAATAGTTTTGGTTGGGCTTTGGCAAACCATGGTAAATAGCAACATCTAGCTGAAGCTTGCATAAGAGTAGCCTCCAGAATAACCTCTCTCAGCCACTGATACCTTATTTTGTTACAATTCTTTGCCCCCTTTTGGTCAGGAGGGCATTGCTGATCCCGTGGTGCCAGGGCCAGTCTCATGTGTGGTAGTCATATCCCATGGTGCCAGGGAGATTTTTACCCCCTATTTGATGTCATGTCCTATGTAGGAGGGAGAGTAATGATTTCACTTGCAGAGCTGGGCTTAGAGAGAGAGAGGCCACATTTGAGCAACAAAAGGGGTCCTCTGGAAGTAATGCTTAGGTATAACTACAGGTAGGCTTAATTTCTCTGCTACGTAAAAAAACTTCACAAGAGCAAGCCTCAAGATCAAGAGCTTGACTTAGTGACTTGGGAGTCCCTAATGTTTGAGATAGTATCCGGTGCTTCCCCGGTGGTAAAGTTTAATAGTTCCATATTTTTTTTTCTTGCACCCCTCAAGGGACTTTGCCAATACTTTTTGATAATTTATTCAACATACTCTGGGAAGTAGCTGGGCATTATATTAAGCTATACAGAATTGCAAGCCCTCATTCCCAATCTGGGCTCCATGTGTTTGGATTGTTTAAATGACCTATTCAGACAGGTTGAGTTAGATTATGTGCTACAGAAAATTTAGGTTTTGGAAAAAATAAACCTCTCTTCCTTCGGTGTCATACAGTACGTGAAGTTTTGAAATACAGACAGTGTCCTCCTGTATTCTGATTTACCTTAGCCTTGACCCGACGGGCGTTGTGGTTACCTCTAATTGAAGCCTTATATCTTTTTCAGCTTCTCTGACAGTTGTTTTATGTGGCAATGCTGCCTTTCAGACCTGAGAACTCCTACTCTGACTCTTAGGTGTCACACAGGCACCCCAAATTCCAGGGAAATACCAGGTTATACACATATAGCACAGCCTCTTAAACTTTAGAAATAACAATTACAGCTCTGGACTAAATGTGGCTGCTATAAGAGTTGATAATCTAGGCCCCAATTTTCTTATAAGTATTTTCTAAATGCAACCATACAGTATTTGCCCTTTTGTTTCTGGATTATTTTGCATCCCCAAGTTCATTCACATCATTGAATGCCTCATGACTTCGTTCCTTTCTGTAGCAGCACAATATTTGATCCTATGTATACACCACAGTTCGCCATTCTGCTTCTCAGTCAGTGTATCCTTCAGCCACCTCCATTCATTGGGCATTATGCATAATGTACAAAGTCAACCGTCCAGGTCTCACATTGTCCTCACTTAATTGTATAATCATCAACACTCTCAATTTTGAACAATTTTCATTGCTCCCAAGAAAAAAATAACCTATAAGCACATCCTCACTAGATAGAAAATCCAGATCTCTCCCTATTCTTGCGCTTCCCCCCAGTTATGTATCCCTGATACTGCTGTGGTACTATTGCTGTCTTCCTCTAAACACAGCCCAAAGCATGTAAAAGTAGTTTAACCCCTACACTCTGATATTATTTACTCTTTATACAAGATTTATACCTTTAAAATAGTTTATATAAGAACATAGCTATATTTGTAGCGTTAATTGGTGGGACACATGGCTCTAAACAAATCCTTTCAATCATGTTCACCTTCAATATGGCAATACTACTTATAGACCCACTAACGAACTGCCTTCACTTCTATCCATTCCCTTACATTTAGGTTCACCCTCACTGGCTAACTGGTCAACCATCTCCAGCTTCGGTATATCTCTAGGACTCCTATATTCTGAATTATAAGCTTCTGAGTTTTTAACCAAGGTCATAAAAGTGAAATCATACAATACCTATCCTTTTGTGTCTGACTTATTTCACTCAGCTTTGTGTCCTCAAGGTTCATCCATGTTGTCATGTGCTTCAGGATGTCATTTTGTCTTACTGCTGCATAATAGTCCATTGTATGTCTATACCAATATATTTATCCACTTGTCTGTTGATGGGCACTTGGATTGCTTCCGTCTTTTCACAATTGTGAATAATACTGCTATAAACATTGGTGAGGAAATGTCTGTTTTGTCACTGCTTTCAGCTCTTCTGGGTATATACCGAGTAGTGGTATTGCCGGGTCATAGGGCAACTCGATATTTAGTTTTCTGAGGAACCACCAGTCTGTCATTCATAGTAGCTGTACCATTATACATTCCCACCAGCAGTGCGTAAGTGCCCCCATTTCTCCACATTCTCTCCAACATTTGTACTTTCCTGTTTGTTTAATAGCAGCCATTCTTATAGGTGTAAGGTAATGTGCTGGTTTGAAAGGATCATGTGCCCTAGAAAAGCCACGTTTTAATCCTAATCCATTTGTGGAGGCAGCCTTTTCTTCTAATCCCTGTTTAGTACTGTAGGTTGGAAACTTGATTAGATCATCTCCACAGAGATGTGACACACTGAATTGTGGGTATTAACTTTGATTACGTGGAGCTGTGACTCCACCCATTCCAGGTGGGCCGTGATTAGTTTACTGGAATCCTTTAAAAGAGGAAACATTTTGGAAAAATTTCAGAGTCAGGAAAGTCACAGAGCCCACACAGCCAGAGACCTTTGGAGATGAAGAATGAAAATGCCCCTCGGGGAGCTTCATGAAACAAGAAGCTTGGAGAGAAAGCTAGCAGACATCTCCATGTTCACCATGTGCCTTTTCAGTCGAGAGAGAAACCCTGAACTTCATCGACCTTTCTTGAGTGAAGGTAACCTCTTGTTGGCCCCTTAATTTGGACATTTTTATAGATTTGCTTTAATTTGAACACTTTCATGGCTTTAAACTGTAAATCTGCAAATTAATAAATTCCCCATTTTAAAAGCTGTTCTGTTTCTGGTATATCACATTTTGGCAGCTAGCAGACTAGAACAGCTGGTATCTCTTTGCCTTTTTTTTTTTTTGCATGCTATATGCTGGGGATCACATTTCATTCTTTGTGCACATGAGTATTCATGAACTTTTGTTTGTTTGGTTTGGTTTGGTTTGGTTTTTGGGGAGTGCATGAGTCAGGAATCAAATCTGTGTTCCTGCATGGCAGGTGAGAATCTTACCACTGAACTTTCCTTGCACCCCCCTTCATTGTAGTTTTGATCTGCATTTCCCCTACAGCTAATGAAAATGAGCATCTCAATGTGCTTTTTAGCCCCACCTGTAATTGCTCTTTGGAAAAATATCTATTCATATCTTTAGCCCATTTTTATAATTGGGTTGTTTGTTCTTTTATTATTGAGTTGTATGATTTCTTTATGTATACAGAATATCAACATTTTATTTGATATGTTGATTGGAGGGTAGTCTGGTGGTTCCAAAGAGGCTAGGGGTGGAGTTGCCATATGATCCTACAACCCCACTGCTCAGTATTTACCTGGAAGAACTGAGTGTGGAGACATGAATAGACATTTGCACACTGTTTATGGCAGCAGAGTTCACTATTCAGAATGGGTGGAGGTGGCGACTGAGGAATGGAAGGGGGGACTGTGGTGGATACATACAAGGGACCACTGACTGAGTGCAAGAAGAAATGAAGTTGTGAGGCATGCAACAAGGTGAATGAACCTTAAGGACTGAATGTTCAATGAAATGTCAGAAACAAAAACACAAATATTATCATGCCTCACTCATATGGACTAACTGTAATATAAAAACTTGGTGAATTGAAGTTGAGAGCATAGGTTATTAGGTTGGAGCCTATTGTAAAAGGTCCTAGATTGTAAACTCTTATAGCAGTCATATATATTCAGGAGTTGTAACTGTTATTTCTAAAATCTGAGATACTGAGCTGTTTGTATATAACTTGGTCATTTCCAGAAACATTGGGTATTTATGTGACAGCTGATACTCAGAGTTAGAGCTCTGAAGCCATGAAAGTCAGCCGTACCCCATACAGGAACTATTTAAAAAGTTGGAAAAGGGATCAGACTTTGATTAAAGATATGAATGAAGCCAAGCTGTACAGGACTGGGGCAGATCAGAATACAAGTTAAAGGATGATCCATCCATATTTTGAAACTTCAACTTCTGTGTGAGGCCAAAGGGAGAGATGTTTATGTGGTGCAAAATTTATATTCGGGGTTGTTCATTTCCTAATTTAACCTGTATGATCAGTTTAATTGAACATCATGAGTACATAGAATCTTGAATAGGGTGTGGGATTTTGTTGGTTTGTCCAGGTTAGTGTAATGTCCCCATATATCCCAGAGCAATTTGGACAGTGAATAAAGAAATATTTGTAAAGTCCCCTTGGGGGGACTTGGAGAAAGGAGGATATATTCAATTTCCCCATTTTGAGAATTCCTGATATTCTCTCAAGCAGTGGGGACAACCAAATCAATAGGCTGAGCCCTCAATCTTGGGGTCTGCCCCTATGAAACTTATTCCTGCAAAGGACAGGCTAAGCCTACTTATAATTAGCCAGAGAACATCTTTGGTTGTTCAGATGTGGCCTCTCTAAGCCAACTTGGCAGGTGAACTCACTGCCCTCCCCAACCTACCCCTGATGTGGGACATAACTCCCAAGGGTATAAATCTCCCTGGCACCATGGGAAAGAAATCCTGGGCTTCACTGGGAACCAGTATCATGGGATTGAGAAAACCTTCTTGACCAAAAGGGGGAAGAGAGAAAGGAGACCAAACAAAGTTTAAGAGGCTGAGAGATTTCAAACAGAGTTGAGAGGTTATCCTGGAGGTTATTCTTATGCATTATATAGATATCCCTTTTTAGTTTTTGATGTATTGGAGTGGCTGGAAGGAAGTACCTGAAACTGTTGAGCTGTGTTCCAGTAGTCTTGATTCTTGAAGACGAATGTATATCAATATAGCTTTTACAGTGTGATTGTGTGATTGTGAAAACCTTGTGTTTGATGTTCCTTTTATCCAGGGTATGCAGATGAGTAAAAAAATATATGGATAAAAAATAAATAATAGAGGAGATAAGGAGTAAAATAAACTGGATTTATTAAAATACTAGTGTTCAATGAGAGGGAGGGGTAAAGGGTATGGTACATATGAGTTTTTTCTTTTTGTTTCTTTTTCTGGAGTGATGCAAATGTTATAAAAATGATGATGGTTATGAATATACAACTATGTGATGATATTGTGAGCCATTGTCCACCATATATAGACTGTATGTATGTGAAGATTTGTCAATAAAAATATTTAAAAAAACAAACAAAAAAAGAGAAAATGCTTATAAGAAAATGGGAGCCTATGTTGCAAACCCTTGTAGCAGCCACACAGTCTGAAGTTGTAAGTATATTTCTAGATTCTGAGACACTGAGCTATATGCGTATCAGCTGGTATTTCCCTGGAACTTTGAGTAACTCTGAGATCTAAAAACCAGAAACGAAGTGCTGCAGCCCCGAAAGTTAGCATAGCTATATATAATAACAGTTAAAGTAACTAAAAAAGAAATCAGGCCTCAATTATAGTTTAAAATGAAGCCAATCTGGCTGGGCTTAAGGTAAATTAGAATGCAGGGTAAAAGATGATAGTGTGTGTGCTCCAGACCTTTACCTGCTGTATGGGACAAAAGATAGAGGTTTATTATGCAAAGGACCTAAATTTTTGTAGCACATAATCTAAATCAACCTCTCTGGATAGGTCATTTAAACAACCCAAACTCCTGGAGTCCAGAATAGGAATGATGCCATGTAATTTTGTATATCTCAGTATAATACCAGGATACATTTCAGACTATGGTGGGCTGATAATCAAAAACTATTGAAAGAGTTCCTTTAGGGTCTGACAGGGATATATATATTAAACTTTCCCATCTGGGAAACCCTAGGTACCCTTTCAACCACTGGAGAGTCCCAAGAAACTAGGCCAAGCCCTGAGTTTTGAGGTTTGCCCTATTGAAACTTATTTTTATAGGGGAGAACCTAAGACTACCCATAACGAGAACTAAGAGTTGTTTCCAGGAGGTCTCTTTGTTGCTCAGATGTGGCCTCTCTCTCTGGGCCCAACACTGCAAGGAAAACATCCTCCCCTCTACATGGAACATGACATTCAGGAGTGAAAAATCTCCCTGACAACATGGAGTATGACTCCTTGGGATGAGTCTGGCCTTCTAGACAACAATACCTTCTAGACAAAAAGTGGGAAAAGAAATGAATAAAATAAGTGGCCAGAGAGATCAAATGGAGTCAAGAGTCTATTCGTGAGGCTCCTCTTACGCCATTTCAGTTAGATGGTGCTAATTGTATGGTTTGCTAAACTTCAACCAACACCACTCCTGTTGTCACCTAAGAACACCTAGGGCTTGAACTGAGACTCTATAAAGGTTTCATGCACTAGACTTGCCTTTCCAGAACCTATAATTCCCAGAGGGCTCGTAGGTCAGATAAATTCTGAAACTCATAGAGACCAGCCTCTCCAAGATTATCAATTAAATACATTCCATTATTCTTTAGTGTTGACACCTCTTCTCAACATGAAAAATTCAGAATGGGCATTGCTGAAAGATACCTATATATTGAGAGAAGGATCAAAGTAGAAGGCAGAGGTATAACAGAGAAAATAGGATTTAACAAACAAGTATGACTGCTGAATCACTGTACTAATAGTCCTTCTAGCCTCCAGTGTTTTGGCGCAACTAGAAGGAAAAATCTGAGATGATGGAATGGTAGCCCATGACAAACTCTGGGATTGGTTTTGGATTACAATATTTTGAGTGATTCATATTTTCCATGGGCTTAAGATTTCCAAAGAGCACAGCTGCATAGACCAGCACTAAGGTCAAAGGATCTCATTTTCCCCCATTTGTGTAGTCTGAGGCATAGGCAACAACAAATTGTCATTTGCTCTTGTAGGCTGTAAACTATCTGGACTTTTAATCTATATTTTCAGGGTCTGCAATGGGATCTTTCCATTAGCATTTCAATAGGAGCTAGGGCTGCAGCCTATGACATTGCATTCAAGTGAGTTAAGGTTTGATAGTTTTTTAGTCCACGGTTGCAAGGACCTCTTACTATCTTTTAGCTGTTTCTTTTTTTTTTTTTATTAATTAAAAAAAGAATTAACAAAACAATTAGAAATCATTCCATTCTACATGTACAATCAGTAATTCTTAATAACATCACATAGTTGCATATTCATCATTTCTTAGTACATTTGCATCGATTTAGAAAAAGAAATAAAAAGACAACAGAATAAGAATTAAAACAATAATAGAAAGAAAAAAAAAAACCTATACCTCACATGCAGCTTCATTCAGTGTTTTAACATAATTGCATTACAATTGGGTAGTATTGTGCTGTCCATTTCTGAGTTTTTATATCCAGTCCCGTTGTACAGTCTGTATCCCTTCAGTTCCAATTACCCCTTCTCTTTTTTTTTTTAATTAACAGAAAAAAAGAAATTAACCCAACATTTAGAAATCATACCATTCTACATATGCAATCAGTAATTCTTAACATCCTCACATAGATGCATGATCATCATTTCTTAGTACATTTGCATCGGTTTAGAAGAACTAGCAACATAACCGAAAAAGATATAGAATGTTAATATAGAGAAAAAAATAAAAGTAATAATAGTAAAATCAAATCAAAACAAAACAAAACAAAGCAAAAACCTATAGCTCAGATGCAGCTTCATTCAGTGTTTTAACATGATTACTTTACAATTAGGTATTATTGTGCTGTCCATTTTTGAGTTTTTGTATCTAGTCCTGTTACACCATCTGTATCCCTTCAACTCCAATTGCCCATTATCTTACCCTGTTTCTACCTCCTGCTGGACTCTGTTACCAATGACATATTCCAAATTTATTCTCGAATGTCTGTTCACATCAGTGGGACCATACAGTATTTGTCCTTTAGTTTTTGGCTAGACTCACTCAGCATAATGTTCTCTAGGTCCATCCATGTTATTACATGCTTCATAAGTTTATCCTGTCTTAAAGCTGCATAGTATTCCATCGTATGTATATACCACAGTTTGTTTAGCCACTCTTCTGTTGATGGAGATTTCGGCTGTTTCCAACTCTTTGCAATTGTAAATAACGCTGCTATAAACATTGGTGTGCAAATGTCCGTTTGTGTCTTTGCCCTTAAGTCCTTTGAGTAGATACCCAGCAATGGTATTGCTGGGTCGTATGGCAATTCTATATTCAGCTTTTTGAGGAACCGCCAAACTGCCTTCCACAGTGGTTGCACCATTTGACATTCCCACCAACAGTGGATAAGTGTGCCTCTTTCTCCGCATCCTCTCCAGCACTTGTCATTTTCTGTTTTGTTGATAATGGCTATTCTGGTGGGTGTGAGCTGATATCTCATTGTGGTTTTGATTTGCATTTCTCTAATGGCCAGGGACATTGAGCATCTCTTCATGTGCCTTTTGGCCATTTGTATTTCCTCTTCTGATAGGTGTCTGTTCAAGTCTTTTTCCCATTTTGTAATTGGGTTGGCTGTCTTTTTGTTGTTGAGTTGAACAATCTCTTTATAAATTCTGGATACTAGACCTTTATCTGATATATCATTTCCAAATATTGTCTCCCATTGTGTAGGCTGTCTTTCTACTTTCTTGATGAAGTTCTTTGATGCACAAAAGTGTTTAATTTTGAGGAGCTCCCATTTATTTATTTCCTTCTTCAGTGTTCTTGCTTTAGGTTTAAGGTCCATAAAACCGCCTCCAGTTGTAAGATCCATAAGATATCTCCCTACATTTTCCTCCAACTGTTTTATGGTCTTAGACCTAATGTTTAGATCTTTGATCCATTTTGAGTTAACTTTTGTATAGGGTGTGAGAGATGGGTCTTCTTTCATTCTTTTGCATATGGATATCCAGTTCTCTAGGCACCATTTATTGAAGAGACTGTTCTGTCCCAGGTGAGTTGGCTTGACTGCCTTATCAAAGATCAAATGTCCATAGATGAGAGGGTCTATATCTGAGCACTCTATTCGATTCCATTGGTCGATATATCTATCTTTATGCCAATACCATGCTGTTTTGACCACTGTGGCTTCATAATATGCCTTAAAGTCAGGCAGCGCGAGACCTCCAGCTTTGTTTTTTTTCCTCAAGATGTTTTTAGCAATTCGGGGCACCCTGCCCTTCCAGATAAATTTGCTTATTGGTTTTTCTATTTCTGAAAAATAAGTTGTTGGGATTTTGGTTGGTATTGCATTGAATCTGTAGATCAATTTAGGTAGGATTGACATCTTAACTATATTTAGTCTTCCAATCCATGAACACGGTATGCCCTTCCATCTATTTAGGTTTTCTGTGATTTCTTTTAACAGTTTTTTGTAGTTTTCTTTATATAGGTTTTTTGTCTCTTTAGTTAAATTTATTCCTAGGTATTTTATTCTTTTAGTTGCAATTGTAAATGGGATTCGTTTCTTGATTTCCCCCTCAGCTTGTTCATTACTAGTGTATAGAAATGCTACAGATTTTTTAATGTTGATCTTGTAACCTGCTACTTTGCTGTACTCATTTATTAGCTCTAGTAGTTTTGTTGTGGATTTTTCCGGGTTTTCGATGTATAGTATCATATCGTCTGCAAACAGTGATAGTTTTACTTCTTCCTTTCCAATTTTGATGCCTTGTATTTCTTTTTCTTGTCTACTTGCTCTGGCTAGAACCTCCAACACAATGTTGAATAACAGTGGTGATAGTGGACATCCTTGTCTTGTTCCTGATCTTAGGGGGAAAGTTTTCAATTTTTCCCCATTGAGGATGATATTAGCTGTGGGTTTTTCATATATTCCCTCTATCATTTTAAGGAAGTTCCCTTGTATTCCTATCTTTTGAAGTGTTTTCAACAAGAAAGGATGTTGAATCTTGTCAAATGCCTTCTCTGCATCAATTGAGATGATCATGTGATTTTTCTGCTTTGATTTGTTGATATGGTGTATTACATTAATTGATTTTCTTATGTTGAACCATCCTTGCATACCTGGGATGAATCCTACTTGGTCATGATGTATAATTCTTTTAATGTGTTGTTGGATATGATTTGCTAGAATTTTATTGAGGATTTTTGCATCTGTATTCATTAGAGAGATTGGTCTGTAGTTTTCTTTTTTTGTAATATCTTTGCCTGGTTTTGGTATGAGGGTGATGTTGGCTTCATAGAATGAATTAGGTAGTTTTCCCTCCAATTCGATTTTTTTGAAGAGTTTGAGGAGAATTGGTACTAATTCTTTCTGGAATGTTTGGTAGAATTCACATGTGAAGCCATCTGGCCCTGGACTTTTCTTTTTAGGAAGATTTGAATGACTAATTCAATTTCTTTACTTGTGATTGGTTTGTTGAGGTCATCTATGTCTTCTTGAGTCAAAGTTGGTTGTTCATGTCTTTCCAGGAACCCGTCCATTTCATCTAAACTGTTGTATTTATTAGCGTAAAGTTGTTCATAGTATCCTGTTATGACCTCCTTTATTTCTGTGAGGTCAGTAGTTATGTCTCCTCTTCCATTTCTGATCTTATTTATTTGCATCCTCTCTCTTCTTCTTTTTGTCAATCTTGCTAAGGGCCCATCAATCTTATTGATTTTCTCATAGAACCAACTTCTGGTCTTATTGATTTTCTCTATTGTTTTCAATTTCATTTATTTGTGCTCTGATCTTTGTTATTTCTTTCCTTTTGCTTGCTTTGGGATTAGTTTGCTGTTCTTTCTCCAGTTCTTCCAAGTGAACAGTTAATTCCTGCATTTTTGCCTTTTCTTCTTTTCTGATATAAGCATTTAGGGCAATAAATTTCCCTCTTAGCACTGCCTTTGCTGTGTCCCATAAGTTTTGATATGTTGTGTTTTCATTTTCATTTGCCTCGAGGTATTTACTAATTTCTCTTGCAATTTCTTCTTTGACCCACTCGTTGTTTAAGAGTGTGTTGTTGAGCCTCCACGTATTTGTGAATTTTCTTGCATTCCGCCTATTATTGATTTCCAACTTCATTCCTTTATGATCCGAGAAAGTGTTGTGTATGATTTCAATCTTTTTAGATTTGTTAAGACTTGCTTTGCGACCCAGCATATGGTCTATCTTTGAGAATGATCCCTGAGCACTTGAGAAAAGTGTGTATCCTGCTGTTGTGGGATTTAATGTCCTATAAATGTCTGTTAAGTCTAGCTCCTTTATAGTAATATTCAGATTCTCTATTTCTTTATTGATCCTCTGTCTAGATGTTCTGTACATTGATGAGAGTGGGGAATTGAAGTCTCCAACTATTATGGTACATGTGTCTATTTCCCTTTTCAGTGTTTGCAGTGTATTCCTCACGTATTTTGGGGCATTCTGGTTCGATGAGTAAATATTTATGTTTGTTATGTCTTCTTGTTTAATTGTTCCTTTTATTAGTATATAGTGTCCTTCTTTGTCTCTTTTAACTGTTTTACATTTGAAGTCTAACTTATTGGATATTAGTATAGCCACTCCTGCTATTTTCCGGTTGTTATTTGCATGAAATATCTTTTCCCAACCTTTCACTTTCAACCTATGTTTATCTTTGGGTCTAAGATGTGTTTCATGTAGACAGCATATAGAAGGATCCTGTTTTTAAATCCATTCTGCCAGTCTATGTCTTTTGATTGGGGAATTCAGTCCATTGACATTTAGTGTTATTACTGTTTGGATAATATTTTCCTCTAACATTTTGCCTTTTGTATTATATATATCATATCTGATTTTCCTTCTTTCTACACTCTTCTCCATACCGCTCTCTTCTGTCTTTTTGGTTCTGACTCTAGTGCTCCCTTTAGTATTTCTTGCAGAGCTGGTCTCTTGGTCACAAATTCTCTCAGTGACTTTTTGTCTGAGAATGTTTTAATTTCTCCCTCATTTTTGAAGGACAATTTTGCTGGATATAGGAGTCTTGGTTGGCAGTTTTTCTCTTTTAGTAATTTAAATATATCATCCCACTGTCTTCTAGCCTCCATGGTTTCTGCTGAGAAATCTACACATAGTCTTATTGGGTTTCCCTTATATGTGATGGATTGTTTTTCTCTTGCTGCTTTCAAGATCCTCTCTTTCTCTTTGACCTCTGACATTCTAACTAGTAAGTGTCTTGGAGAATGCCTATTTGGGTCTAATCTCTTTGGGGTGCGCTGCACTTCTTGGATCTGTAATTTTAGGTCTTTCATAAGAGTTGGGAAATTTTCAGTGAAAATTTCTTCCATTAGTTTTTCTCCTCCTTTTCCCTTCTCTTCTCCTTCTGGGACACCCACAACACGTATATTTGTGCGCTTCATAATGTCCTTGAGTTCCCTGATACCCTGTTCAAATTTTTCCATTCTTTTCCCAATAGTTTCTGTTTCTTTTTGGAATTCAGATGTTCCATCCTCCAAATCACTAATTCTATCTTCTGTCTCTTTGAATCTATCATTGTAGGTATCCATTGTTTTTTCTATCTTTTCTACTTTGTCCTTCACTTCCATAAGTTCTGTGATTTGTTTTTTCAGTTTTTCTATTTCTTCTTTATGTTCAGCCCATGTCTTCTTCATGTCCTCCCTCAATTTATCGATTTCGTTTTTGAAGAGGTTTTCCTTTTCTGTTCGTATATTCAGCATTAGTTGTCTCAGCTCCTGTATCTCATTTGAACTATTGGTTTGTTCCTTTGACTGGGCCGTGTTTTCAATTATTTGAGTGTGATCCGTTATCTTCTGTTGGCGTCTGTGCATTTAGACAGAGTTCCCTGGGTATTGGATCCAAAAGTTTGGAAGATTTTTCTGTGAAATCTCTGGGTTCTGTTTTTCTTATCCTGCCCAGTAGGTGGCGCTCGTGGCACACGTTTGTCTGCGGGTCCCACCAGTAAAAGGTGCTGTGGGACCTTTAACTTTGGAAAACTCTCGCTGTCCGGGAGGTTCGCTAGCCGAAGCAGCTTGGAAGAGTGTGAGCCAGCCCGGGGTCCGAATGCGGGGAGGGTTACTGGCCGCCGCAGACCGGGAAAGCGCCCGTCCGAATTTCCTAGTCGGCCCGGGGCGACAAGCGTGGCGGGAGGGCGCCAGCGGCAGCGGCCCACCCGGGAGAGTGCACGTTCCCGGGTAATCACGGGTTTGGAAGGGGCCTCCCCCACCCGTCACCGTTCTCCGCAGCCTGGGGATTTCCGATCCAATTCTCTCAGTTGGTCCAGGGGGCTGCGCGTGGTGTGGGCGCCAGCCGCCGCGGTTTCAGGGGACCGCCTCTCCAATTCTCCCAGCCGGCCCGGGAAGGGGGAAGGGAGTGACTCCGGCCGCTTGCTGCCCCGCCCGGTGAAGCCCGCGCGCCTCGGTGATCTCACCCGAGTGGCTTCTCTCAGCCAGCCAGCCATTCCAGGATGGGGTACGCTGTCTTTTTTTCCTCTGTTGTGGCTTTGGGAGCTGTTCTGTATCGTTTCTACTCCCCTAGTAGCTGTCCTGGAGAAGAAACTAAGATCCGCGCGTCTTACTAAGCCGCCATCTTCTCCGGAAGTCCTTTTAGCTGTTTCTTTAACAAACTATTCATTCTTTCAGTATGGTCTGCACCTATGGGATTGTAGGGCAGCTGGAACTTCCACATGACGTCCTGATCCATGGCCCATGATTGGATTCTCTGCCTAGTGAAGGAGTTCTGCAATCCCTGTCTATCTGTGCAGGCACTCCATACAGAGTGCTCACTTTCTCCTAACCTTGGACAGCAGCCTATTGGTTAGCCTTTCCCACTAGGAAAGCAAACAACAATCCAATAGCCATGTCTATGGCAGTAAAAGCATACCTTACCTGGAAGGAGACCAATGTAATCACCGGAATTTGTGGCCAGCTAATGTGTTTCATTTGGTGTGGTAGCTTATGTCGTCACTGCAGGAAGCATGAAGGGCACTTTCTAGTGATGTCCACTGGCTGCTGGTGCACTACTGGCAGCAGGAACTGTCATTATTGACAGGCCTCCCAGATGTCTTTCCACAATTTTTGTTCCCAGAGGGGGTAATTGATGACTGTCCATTGTTCCTGCTTTCAGGTCTTAAGGGCTTTGTAAACAGCCCAGCTGTAGGTATAGATAGTGTGCTGGTTTGAAATTATGTACCCCCCAAAAGCCATGTTTTCTTTCCTAATCCAATTTTGTGAGGGGAGATCTATTTTTTAGGGTGGAAACTTTGATTGGATTGTTTCCATGGAGATGTGACACACACGATTGTGTCTGTGATCTTTTGATTAGATGGAGATGTAACTCTGCCCATTCAAGGTGGGTCTTGATTAGTTTACTGGTGTCCTCTAAAAGGGAAACATTTTGGAGAAATCTCAGAGCAAACATAGATGCAGACATTTGGAGATGCTTGGAGCGCTGACGGAGAGAGCAGATGCCTAGACACGGACATTTGGAGATGCAGAGTCCAGCATACATTGCCATATGCCTTCCCATGAGATACTGAGCAAGCCAGAACCCAGAATTGTGTCCTGGAGTAGCTAAGTGAAGGCTCACAGATGGTTAGAGAGGAAGCAACTGGAATCAGAAGATAGAAGCAATGGAACCAGGAACAGACCAGCATATAGCAGCCACATGCCTTCCCATGTGACAGACATCGGCCCTTCTTGAGTCAAGGTATCTTTCTCTGGATACATTAGTTTGGACCTTTTTTTTGGCTTTAGAACTGTAAACTGTAACTTAATAAAATTCTTAATAAAAGCCATTCTGTCTCTGGTATATTACATTCCAGCAGCATTTAGCAACCAAAAAACAGCACATTTCCCGGCTCATGCACTTTACTATCCATACTGCTCTTAACTCAGCCCATTGACTACTTTGTGTAGCACCGTCCTCCCAGCATATAGTGTCAGTACTGGATTGTACTGCCACAGCTGTCCAGGCAGGAGGCTGCCGGCGTAGCATGGACACATCAGTGTACACTGGTCTGAGAATCTTGTGCATTTCTCTAGTCAGAGGGCTGGTATTGAAAATGCTGCACTGAAGCAGGTAGGCTTTCCATTTGGTCAGTGTGCTCAGCTGGGCACTGCCAGAGCATGGCCTAGAAGCCAAATCAGTTATCCACCCCTGAATAGGGATGCCCATTTTCAAGGTGATTAGGCATCTTTCTCTCAGTTCCTCCACTTGCAGTAAGGCATTATATGCAGTACACAATTGCTTTTCCAGGGGCTATATCTCAGTTCTGCCCCTTTCCATAATTGAGACTAAAACCAAGGGGCATTCACTTAGAATGTTGCCTCTGCCACAGACCCCACACAAAGCCAATATCAGTGCTAGCTATATCCAATTCATAGGGTAGGTCTGGCTCTATGCCCCCAGAGCTTGTGCCTGTTCTGTTGCTTTTTTTTTCCCCTTTCAAAAGCAGCTTGCTATAGGTCCTCCCATTTCCAAGTATGACCTTCTGTTATTAGCATGTTCAAAGATTTTAAGATTTGGGTTAAGTGAGGAACAAAAAGTTTCCAATACCCCAACAACCCCAAGAAAGCTATTAGTTGTTTTGGCATATGCAGCATAGGAAACCATTTTACCTTATCAATTACTGCAGAAAGAGTAATTTTTGTCTTACTCAACCATACCACACTTAACAAATTTGACAGGAAGCAAAGGCCCTATAGTTTGTTCTGATTCAATCTCTTGAGGTTGGCCACTGTCATCTTAGCTGGGTTTTCCAATTCTATGAGAGTTACTGCTTAGTATAACATCATCAATATAATGGAAAAGACTGATATCTGCTGGAAGTTTCTACATTTAAAAATTTTGGGCTACCAGACCATGGCAAATGGTAGGACTATGAAGATATTTTTGCAGCAACACAGTAAATGTCCATTGTTCTCTTCCCTACATGAAGGTCTTATTCAATCAAGTAATGGTTCATGGTTCATGTGACTTATTGCACATGACGGTTGGGTTGACTGACTGGGTCTAAGGAAATACTAAAATAGGCATTAGCAAGATCCAATACAAAATGAAATTGACCTAATTGGGTGCTTATTTATTTATTTTTTTAAAAAAACTCACCTTTTGATGAAGATGAAACTCTGACTTGTAGCTGACTGCAAGTACATTTTGAGATACATTAGAGTAAAGCAATGTAGCTGACAAGGAAATTTGGCTGTGCCTCTGATGTATAACATTTCTGAAAATAACTAAAGTTATAATTAGCAGCAATATATTGTTATTTAATATTTTGCAGATCAGTAACTAACAGGTTAGAAAATCTCTTAATTTTTATAACATTGTTTAAACTTTTAAAATTCAAATTACAATTAACTTAGCTATTTTTAGCACTTCATTTTTTATGAGGTGAAAGAATAAATCTTTTGTAATTGTTTGTGATAAAAAGATGTCCTGTAGAGTTTGATTTTGAGAAAGCAAAATACTAAAAGTTGTCAGGTTTGAAACAAACATTTGGTTTCTTATTTAAAGCTATGAAAAATCTTCGCTTTTTTAAAAAGTGAAAAGACTTGTTTCTCTTAAACAAAATAACATAATAAAGTTAGCATATAGTACAAGAAGTTATTTTGATAAAAACCCAGACTTTCTGCTTTTTTATACTGATTACATAAAATAAAATCTTTTATTTATTCTATTAGTAAAATCTAAAAACAGACTAATAGGCCAAGAAACCACTATCAGTTTAACAGAGAGAAAACTAAATTTAGTTTTGCATCAGTATGTTATTTGATGCTAAAGCGTCTAAAAAATTTTAGACCCATCAACTTTTTCTTAACTTTGACTATAATATCCTTTTCTGCAAACTTTCTGTGATTTACTGTAATTATTTAGGTTTTGTCCTATATTTTCTTTTCCTTTTAATATAAAAACACATTTTTATACCTTTTATACTTCCAAAATATAGTATCATTTTGGAAACAGTTTCAAGCACACATTTCACAACATACAATTACCATTTAAATTGAACTTGTCAGAATAATGCTACATACTTAAAACAGTTTAGTTAATCCATTTTTGAAATAGTAATATACAATTTTAACAAGAGTTTTCACTTCTTTAAAGTTTATGATCATAACATAATTTTAAAAAAGATTTGAGCAAAGGAATTTCATTTCATTTGTGATTTTTTTTTTTTTTACAAAATAGATTTAATTGCAAGGTGGTATTGACATTTAAAATCTTATTTTTAGGCCACTTTTCATCATCATTCAATTTATACCATGGCCAGATAGCAATACAATAGTAAATCAATTTTATTCTTAAGGAGATATTCTCCAAATTTAGACTAGTTATTTAAAATACAAACTAAAGAGGACATAGCCAGTACATTTTGAGAGTTCCCCATGGTTAAGCAACACTAACAAAAATCATGAAAACAAAACATCAAGACAGGCGTTTTTCAAAGTCAAAGTAAACACAGCATGAATAGACTGACAAAGTAAAAGCAATCACAGATTAGAAGAGAATATCATAAACTCACTTAGAATAAAGTCTTAACTTTAAAATCACCACCACTCAAGTGTGCTAAATTTTTGTCTACAGTAGAAGCCTTGCCCAGAACCTCCAGCCTCAGTCTGGGCAGCTGCTGGGCATAGAACTGAGGGATCTGGGAAAATGCCAATGGCTGATAGAATGCATAGCAGGGCTGTGGCTCAGAGAAGCTTGGGGATATTATAAGAGGACTGGCAGGGGATGAGAAGCCCTGCTTTTAAGGATTTTTTTGAATGAGAGGTTGGATACTTTTAAAGTCCTCTTGCTCTAGCATACTGGTATCTAATATTTTAAAATTCTCATTTACACAGTGCAGGCTTTCATTTAATGCATCTTTCAAGTTTCCTTGGGTTATCTGCATGTTTCTTTTTAAGTTCCTCTTCTAGGGGGTGCATTGAAGTTCTGGCTGCCAAAGCTTCCTCTGTAGCCAAATAAGCAGCTCCTAACAAAGGCCATGTAACAGCTGTGGTAGCCTGGCAGCTTTCTTTCTTTTTTTTTTTTTTTTTTAATGGAATCTTAACTGTCTTGTGCCCTGCTGCAGGAGCACTAACAATCCAGCCAGGGAGTTCTAGGTGTCTCCATACTCCCTTGGCAGGCCCCATTTGTCTGGTAGTTCAGCCATCACTCCTCACATGAATGCGAGAAGCCAACTTTGGATTTCCCCCCCAGTTTCTACCTTTTCAAGACTCATTCCTGCCATAGCAAGTGGCTCTTTGGTTTCCTGGCTGGCTCGCCAATTGTTCCAACCCAGAACCAAAGAATATGTGAGGCACAGTGTGAGACATGAATTTTAATTAGGACTTATGAACAGGAGGGGATCTTCCATGGTCACAGCCAGCTGTGGAAAATGAAGAGTAATGCTCTGCAAAGGGGGTGGGAGGAGGGCAAGTGCTTATAAGGGTTTAGGACATAGGTGTTAGAACAGTTTCAACAGTGCCTCATGACACACTGATGTGTCCTCAACAACGATCAAAGGAGGGGAGTTTCAATGCCTTGTTTATGATACCACTTGCTCATTCTTTCCCTTTGAGAAGGTTTGATGACCTCTGATGTCTGTCCTGGTCATGTAGGCAGACATGTGCAATAACCTCCTCTCAATATGGAGGGAGATCCTAGGCCCTAGGTATCAATAACCAGTGAACAAAACAAAGATCCTAGATATCAAGAAGTGTGCATTATACTTGGGGTGGAAGAAGAGGCAGACAACAACAAAAAGCACAATAAAAAAATTTTTTTTTAGTTGGTGCTATGGAGAAAGAAAAAGATAAAGACAAATGCATTTTAAATAGGATGGTTAGGGTGGGCTTTTTTGAGAAAATGAGATTTAAAGAAGGTAAAGGAATCTGTGGAGCAGACTAGAACAAAAGCACAAGATTCCTTGGCATATTCAAGTACCAATATGGAGGTGAGTGTGGCTGGAGGGGAGAAAGCAGAATAGAGTAGTAGGGGAGGTGATCAAGAAGAGAAAGAGATGGATGGAGAGAAGGACCAGATTTGTAGGCTGTTGTGAAGATAGTTTACTCTGAATGAAATGGGAAATCAGTGGAGGGTTTTGAATAGAGGACAGTTATGGTCAGATTTACATTTTAAAAGCATCACAATGGCTTTCTAAGAAATTGCTATAAGGAGTAAATGTGGAAGTAGGGAGACGTTAGGAGTCAATTGCATTCATCTATATGAAAGATAACAGTGACTTGAACATACAAAGTTTCCTTGTACTCACTTGTAAATGTTAGCTCTTAATGTTATTTAAATTCCAGATGACCAAGCTAGTTTTTAGCCATAAAATTTTAAAAGATATTGAAATGTCATTATTTTCAGTTTTCAAGAAATATTCCTTATTTTCGGATTGCTTGTTTTTCATAGTAGAATGTTACTTTATATCTGCAATATTGTCACGAATGTATCATTTTTTCTGTTTCCTGAATCATCTTTTTTTTCTTCTAAAGTTGGTTATGTTCTTTATCATTTTTTGATTTTCTTCAAATGTCTGCTGATCCCTGATTTTCTGTTCATATTTTTGTAAAATGGGTGCTTGGGTTTGTTAAAGCTGTTGGAATGCAATATGCCAGAAATGGAACAGCATTTAAAAAGTAAATTTATTATATTACATTACAAGTTTATAGTTCTAAGGCTTTAAAAATGTCCAAACTTAGGCATCCAGGAAAAGATAACTTGATTCAAGAAAGGTCGAAGGGCCCAGAACACCTCTGTCAGCTGGGAAGGCATGTGGCTGGCATCTTCTGGTCCTTTGGCTTTTGTTTTTCAGAGAGCTTCCCTGGGGCCATTTTCTTTCTGTATCTCCAAATGTTTCTCTCTCTCTCTCTGTTGGCTGTCTTTTGGCTCTAAAGCTTTTACCAAAATGTTTCCCCTATTAAAGAACTCCAGTGGAGCAACCCCACTATTTTAGTTTGTTAAAGCTGCCAGAATGCATTATATCAGAAAGGGAATGGCTTTTTTTTTTTTTACATGGGCAGGCATGGGAAATCAAACTCAGGTCTCTGGCATGGCAGGTGAGAACTCTGCCACTGAGCCACTGTTGCCTGCCCCAGAATGGCTTTTAAAAAGGGACTTTAGTAAGTTGCAAGTTTACAGTCCTAAGGCCATGAAAATGTCCAAATTAAAATACCAACAAGAGGTTACCTTCACTCAAGAAAGACTGATACCATCTGGAACACCTCTGTCAGCTGGGAAGGCATGTGGCTGGCGACTGCTGGGGTCTCTGGCTTCTGGACACCTCTCACAGCTGGGAAGGCATATGGCAACATCTGCTAGCTTTCTTTCCTCATTCATAAGGCTTCCTCAGGGGTGTTTTCCTACTGCATATCCAAAGATCTCTGGCTGTGCAGGCTCTGTCAGGTTTTTCCAAAATGGTTCCCTCTTAAAGGACTCCAGTAAGCAACCCCACCTTGAATGGGTAGCGAGACATCTCCATGGAAGCCACCTGTGCCTGTTTGAATCTGTGGTGGACCCAAGAAAAGCCATGCCCTTTAATCCTCATTCAATATTGTTGGTTGGGAGCTTTTTGATTATTCCTATGGAGATGTGACCCACCCAATTGTGCATGGTAACTTTTGATTAGATGACTTCATGGAGTTGTGGCTCCACCCATTCCAGACGGGTCTTTTTAGTTTACCAGAATTCTTTAAAAGAGGAAACATTTTGGAGAGAGTCCCTTTTTAGATCCATGAGAACCATGAGAGCCCAGGCAGTCAGAGATCTTTGGAGATAAAGAAGGAAAATGCTGTTGGGAGAGTGTCATGAAACAAGAAGCCTGGAGAGAAAGCCAGCAGACATCACCATGTTCACCATGTGCCATTCCAGTTGAAAGAGAAACCCTGAACTTCATTGGCCTATCTTGAGTAAAGGTAACCTCTTGTTTGTGCCTTAATTTGGACATTTTTATAGACTTGTTTTAATTGGGACATTTTCACAGCTTTAGAACTGTAAACTTGCAACTTATTAAATTCCCCCTTATAAAAGCTGTTTTGTTTCTGGTTTATCGCGTTTTGGCAGCTAGCAAACTAGAACACCACCTAATCAAAAGGTCCCACCCACAATTGGGTGGGTCACATTTCCATGGAAACAATTTAATAAAAAGTATCCATCATTAACAATATTGAATCAGGATTAAAGAACATGGCTTTTCTGGGGTACACAACAGTTTCAAACTGGCACAATGGGCTATGTTGATTCATGTAGAGGTAATTAGAATGATTTTCTTTCTAATATTTTACTATGAAAATTTAAAAGCATTACAGAAAAGTTAAAAGAATTGTACAGTGAACACATGTACCCCCTACCACTTTAATTCTACTATTAACCATAATTGCTTTATCACATATATTTCTATTCATACCTCTGTTTATTCATTGATTTATCTTTTTTAACACATATCAAAATCTATTGTTACATTGTTTTTCCTTGAAGTTATAGAGGTTGAGATATGTTTCTTGAATGCAGGAAGGAATGAGGCTTTGAGTCAGATGATAGGGCTTTTCAGTAATCACAGTTTCTTTAAAGATATGGTGGTGAAGCATAGGTAGGCTTAGATCTCCCACCATTGTCAACCTAAGAAGAACTTTGTTCTTATGGGGGAGAATTTCCACTGTGGTCTGCTTTTCCTTTTATATACCCTCTTTTTCAGAGGCACACTGTAACCCCTAACTCTGCTTTGCAATATTTTTTTTTCATGTCATTTATTTGTTAAGATGTTAAGATTTACTATGTATGATAGACAATTCCAAATAATAGCAGTTTAAATGAAACAAAATTTTATTTCTCTCATTCATGAATTCCAGAGCTAGTTTTATGGCTCCATAATCATCAATAACTCAGGTTTCTACTTTTTTGTGGCTCTGTCAAACTCGATACATGCCACCTACCTCTGCTCCAGCCCCAGCCATCACACCCAGGCAGAATGGAGAGGAAAATGCCCTTTAAGAACTTAGCAGAGGTTGATCACTTTTTTCTTTTTTATACATCTTGGTCATTTCTCAGCTACCAGGCTACTAAGGATAGGAAAATGTGATCTTGAGCTGGGTGACTATATACTTCACCCCAACAAAAGGGTGAATGGATATTGGGGGTTCAACTAGCAGTCTCTGCTTTACACCTCAACACCTGTACTATCTCCAAGAAGATATTTCTCAAGCCAATTGTCCACTTTCTTTAGGGAGTCATTCTCATCATGTTAGCTTGAGGCAAAAACTTCCAGCCACTCTGTATTCATGCTCAAGGTACTTGTTTCTAGTCGGTTGGTCATTTGGAACCAGAAGCCTCCCTCAGTGATTTTCCAAGGGCTGTGGAGCTGCTTTAGGGATTTTACAAGAAAGCGGATTTATACTGACCCTGCTGATGCTTTCACTGCAACCTTGTGAAAACCTAAGCTGAGGACACAGCTAAGCTATTCTCAGAATCTTGACCCACAGAAACTGTGAAATAATTAGTATTGTTTTCAGCTGCTGAGTGGTGATGACACTGTGACACAGAAATAGGATAACTAATATAACATTATCCTTGAAAAGACAGTCCAGGACAAAGTCAGTCAGTACCTGCTTGCAAGATAAATAGGTAAGTGAGAGATCAATGGAGACTCATTTCTTAATATATTCTATATATTCTGATCTGGTTATCAAAAATAAATAAAGAACATAATTATTGACTTTCCAGAACTGCCTTATCCTTCCATGGTTGCCTCAGGACCTGTAATTAGGATTGTAGCATCGTAAGATGGAAAAACCTAGATTCCTGCTTGGAGGAAAGCCTCTTCAGTGAGCGAGAAATACACTTTTATTGGGTTAAAGCACTATGATTTCAGGACTGTTTGTTACTGCAGCATAGTTTATCCTACCCTAATGCACTAGTCATGTGAATCTATAAATTTTCTCCTTTAAAATTTGAGACTAACACAGTGCAGTAAAATACAATAAGGCTCATGGGCCTTGGTTTACTGACGTATGTAGGGCATATTTTTTCTTTAAATCATTACTTTAATTTGGTATAGTATCCAACATATATTTAAAGCTCTATTGTAGGAGCATTTTAGATTTACAGGAGTACCAAAAGTTCCCTTATACTGTCACCTGCCCCTTGCAGACAGTTTCTCTTATTATTACCATCTTGCATCAATGTTGCATATTTGCAGCAAGTGGTAAACCAATGTTGATACTTTATTATTTACTGAAATTAATAATTTACATAGCATTTTCTTTGTATTGTACAGTTCTATGAATTTTGAATAGTTTCAAAGGCCCTAAGAATGCCCTGTGCTCCATCTAATCATCTCTCACCTTCTTCCCAAACCCTGGGCAACCACTGATCATTTCACTATCTCCATAGCTCTGCCTTTTCCATAATGTGGTATAGCTGGACTCATACAATATTAGCTTTTTCAGACTTTGCTTCTTTCACTTAGCAATAAGCATTTAAGGTAACTCCATGTCTTTTTGTAGCGTAATAGCTCATTTCTTTTTATCACTGAGTAATACTCCTTTGTATGGATGTACCACAGTTTGTTAATTCATTCCCTCTTTGTAGCATATCTTGGTTGCTTCCAATTTGGGATAATTATGAATAAAGCTGCTATAACCATTCATGTGCAGAATTTTGCGTGGGCATAAGTTGTCATGTTACTTGGGTAAAAACCAGTGATTGCTGGTTTGTATGAGAAGCCCATGTTTAGCTTTGTAAGAAACAGCCAGACTGTATTCTAAACTGGCTGTACCATTTTGTATTCCTACCAGCAGTGAATGAAAATACTTATTGCTCCATATCATCATAATTTGGTGTTGTCAGTGTTTTGGATTTTAGTCATTCTAATAGATGTGTTGTAGTATCTCATTTTATTTTGCAACCCTCTAATGACATAATGATGTTGAGTACATTTTCATGTGCTTATTTGTCATCTGTGTATCTTTTTGGGTGAGGTATCTGTTCAGATGTTTGGCACATTTTGTAATTGGGTTGTTTGCTTCCTTTTGTTGAATGTTAAGAGTTCTTTGTATATTTTAGATCCAAGTCCTTTATCAGATAAGGTGTTTTGAAAATAATTTCTCCCAGTCTGGATTATCTTTGCATTTTGTTAACAGTGGCTTTCTGAGAGCATAATATTTTAATTTTAATGAAGTCCAATTTATCAATTTTTCACTTTCTTGGATTGTTCTTTTGGTGTTTTTGTTTCTTCACTCTCCCCAAGCCGCTCACAGCCGAGCCAGCATCACCTCCCGCAGTCCCCAGCCCTCGACTCCAAGCGCCTCCTATTCACCGTGGATGTGAGCGGTGACTCCCAGGCTCTTCACACGTCAGACTGGAAACTGGAAGTTGGAGCACTCATAAATATTTTTTTAACAGTTTCAGTGATATATAATTTTATAATATATGAGTCATTCAGTTAAAGTATACAATTCAATGGTTGTTAGTATACTCAGATACGTGCAATCACGAACCACCACAGTCAATTTAAGATCAAACCCCATATTCTTTAGTTATCACCTCTCACCACCCCCAGACCTAAGAAACCACTAATCTACTTTCTGTTTCTCTGCATTTGCTTATTCTGAACATTTTATATAAATGAAATCATATTATATATATATGGTCTTTTGTGACTGGCTTCTTTCATTTATCCTAATATTTTCAAAGTTCATCTGTATTTTACCATGTATCAGAACTTTATTCCTTTTTCAATAAATAATATTCGACTGTATGGATGCACCACATTTTGTTTATACATTTGTCTATTAATAGGCATTTGGTTGTTTTCACCTTTTGGCTATTGTGAATAGTGCTATTATGAACATTGATACATCATGTTTATTCTAATCTCTGTTTTCAATTCTTCAGCTATATATCTGGGATGGAGTTGCTGTGCCTCATGATAACTTTGTTTAACCTTTTGAAGAATTGTGAAATTGTTCTGAAAAGCTGCTGCACCATTTCAAATTCCCACTGGCAGTGTAGATTTCAGAGGTTTCTCCATATCCTCTTGTTACTTATTCACTATCTGACTTTTTTATTGTAGGCATTATAGTATGTGTGAAATGATATCTTGTGGTTTTGATTTATATTTCCCTGATCACTAATGATGTTGAGCAGCTTATCATGAGGTTATTGGTCATTTGTATATCTTCTTTGGAGAAATGTCTACTCAAGTTCTTTGCCCATTTTTAAACTGAGCTATTTGTCTTTTTTATTATTGAGTTGTAAGCGTTTTTATATACTCTAGGTACAAGTCTGTTACCAGATATGTGACTTGCAACTATTTTTTTCCCATTATTTAGGCTATCTTTATACTTTCTTTATAGTGTCCTCTGAAGCACAAAATTTTTTATTTTAGCGAAGGGCAGTTTATTTTTCTCTTTGATGTTCATGTATTGGTGTCATATCTAAGAATCCATTGCCAAATTCGAAGTCATGGAATTTATCCTTATATTTCCTTCCAAGAGTTTTATTGTTTTAGTTTTTCATTTAGGTTTTTGATCAATTTTGAGTTACTATTTGTAATTGTGGTGGCGAGGTAATTGTCCAACTTGGTTCTTTTGCATGTACTATTCAGTTGTTCTCGCACCATTTATTTAAAAATTACTACTCTTTCACCCATTGAATGGTCTTGGCACCCTCGTCGAATATCAGTTGAGGGTTTGTTTCTGGCTCCCAGTTCAATTCACTGACCTACATGTCTATCCGTGGGCCATATCACAGTGTTGTTGATTACCGTTGGACTGCAATAAGTTTCGAAATCAAGAAGTATGAATCTTTCTATCATTATTTTTTTTCAAGATTGACAAACGGCTGGCAAGAAACTGTTGGTAGCCTGCAGGGAACTGAATGCTGCCAACGAGCATGTGAGCTTCGATGTGGCTCCTTCTCCAGTTAAACTTCAGATGTGAGCATGGCCTTGGCTGACACCTGCACTGCAGCTTTGTGAGACTCTAAGCAGTGAACACCACTAAGTCATGCTCAGATATTTGGCCTCCAGATATTGTTATAATAAATGCATGCTATTTTAAAATAATAAATTTATTTTAAATAAATAAATAAATAAAAACTATTAAATAAATAGTTTTTAATAAAAAACTATTATTTAAAATAATAGTTCTATAATGTTGTTATGCAGCAACAAATAACTATTACAGTTTTTTGCATGTGGAAATAATTATTACAATATTTTGAGGAAAAAAGGGTGATTTGAGGTTTTGGATTCTTTAAATTTTGGAGAAACAAGAGTTTACTTCTTTACTGATGATGATGTTGAAAACATCTGTCAAAGGCAGAGCAGATAGGGTTCATCATTAAATGGAATAAAGCCTTAATGCTGAACATTCCATTCTCATAATTTCCTATTAAATGTCAAGAAATTTCAGTCATTGTGTTAGGAATGTTTGTCAGTGGAGATTCTACCTACAACTGTTTTGTTAAAAAACATTTTTATTGACATGTGTTTACATACATACAGTCCATACATGGTGTACAATCAATAGGTTCTGCAATATCATCACATAATTGTGTATTCATCACCATGATCATTTTTTGGAACATTTGTATCACTCCAGAAAAAGAAATAAAAAGAAAAAAGAAAAAACCCACACATCCCATACGTTTACCACTCCTGTTATTGACCACTAGTATTTCCATCTCCCCAATTCATTTTACTCCTTATCCCCCTATTATTTATTTATTTTTATCCATATTTTTTTACTCATCTGTCCATACTCTAGATAAAAGGAGTATCAGACACAAGGTTCTCACAATCACACAGTCATGTTGTAAAAGTATATCTTTACACAATTGTCTTCAAGAATCAAGGCTACTGGAACACATCTCAACAGTTTTAGGTACTTCCCTCCAGCCTCCAGGATAATCTCTCAATTCTGTTTAAAATCTCTCAGCCACTGAAACTTTGTTTGGTCTCATTTCTCTCTCCCCTCTTTTGGTCAAGGGGACTTTCTCAATCCCATGATGCCACGTCCTGGATCATCCCAGCAGTTCTGTCCCACATTGCCAAGGAAATTTACACCTTTGGGAGTTAGGTCCCATGTAGAGGGGAGGACAGTGAGTTCTCAAAATGGGGAAATTGAATATTTCCTCCTTTCTCCCCAGTCCTCCTGAGGGGACTTTACAAATGCTTCTTTATTCACTGCCCAAATTACTCTGGGATATATGGGGACATCACATTACCTGGACAAACCAACAAAATCCCATGCACCATTCAAGACTCTATGCACTCATGATGTTCAACTAAACTGACCATACAAGTTAAATTAGGAAAGGCACTACCCAAAATATACATTTTGCACCAAATAAACATCTCTCCCTTTGATCTCACACAGAAGTTGAAGTTTTAAAATATGGACGATATCATCCTTTACCTTGTATTTTGTCTACCTTAGTCCTATCCAGATCACCTTCATTCATATCTCTAGTTCTCTGATTCCTTTTACAATTTTTGAATAGTTCCTATATGGGGTACTGCTGATTTTCATATATGCAGCTGTTTTTTAATAAAATATAAAGAAAAGTATTTTAATAAAGTAAAGATTTTTTTTTTTTTTTATAATATGAAATTACAAACTACCTGATGCTGTCTTTGACTCAGGAATATACGAACTGGGATAATGGAACATTATGAATACATACATATTAAGGACAGAACAAGTGATTTCTTTTTCTCATTCCTTGATTACAGTTGTTACTTCTTAAAATGTTTAGTAGAAATTACAAATGGATAACATATCTGAAATACACAATATCTATCATATTTTATTAAAAAATTAAATCATATTGTTTACACATAGCGACTGTTAAATCAATAATAAAACAGATCTCTCTTTGTAATTACACAAAAATACAGTTAAATAAAACACAGAAGACATGTTACATGGTGATAATATTTTTGTAGTAAGCATATGGGTAGTTATAAAGTTTTAGGCTTCATTCAGGTTAACTTATCATATGCAAAATAGATTTGAGAAGGAACAACTATTTAGAAATATCACTTCTTAAAATACACTAAGAAAGACATTGAGTATAAAGTCAAAAGGATCTAATAAACCAATGACTTGCCATTTAACCTTCCCAATTATAAACTTTATTGCACTTATGGTTACAGTAATTTTACTGAGCAAATAGAGAAGATAATTTAATTGCATGCTGTTTCTCCCTCTTCCATTTTTCTTTATTTCAACTCAACCCACTTTTCCCTTTATATTATTTGTTTCCTTTCAAGAGGGAGTGATATTCCGGGGGAGCTAAATCACTGCTCAGGATTTGTAAAGAAATGTACCAGGCTCAATAAAAAATAGCTTTAAAAGATAACCTTTAGATATAATAGAAGACAATGAATTCAAATGTGAAATCTTGTAACTTCATAAGATTATACTTGGCTTATTGGATCAATTTATTTTTATCTTGACTTTACATTTTAGTGTTTATTCTAATAAACAATAGTTCTTAAGATTTAGTACACAGACCACCATCAAATTAAAGGAATAAAGTCAACTGTTGCCTTATATTAATTGTTATAGTGTTTCTAGAACATTTTATTTATTATTTACCATAATGACTTGATAAGACTACATGGAAAGTCTCAGGTCTCATGAAATTTTCTTAGTTTTTAAATGTACTGCATGAAATTTTTAGAAATTCTTTCAATCATATCTTAAAACATTTGGTTCATGATTATACTGGCCAACTAAAGTTACTCTTTAAAAATAAATGTGTCATTTGGCAGGCAGCTGACTACATGGCCATTTGCGTGTTTTTATTTAAAGAAATAATAATTTTCGAAAGTGTTCTCATCTTTCTCCCAAGCTTTTACTCTTTGAAAAGTATATAAAACTTTTCTTTAGCTATCATGCAGCCTATACATATTTTATAAGCATCACAGAATGTGGGAACATGGGTGATCCACTATATTTCTGAGCATCAGAAACCATGCTGTTCAGTGTCTTATGGTCTAAGATAGTTCCCAATATAAGACTTCTTCCAGATGTCTTGTACATTGATCAACAGTCTAATTCATCTTCTTTCAATGGCAGCCATTCAAACAACTGTGTTTACTCACTGCCAACTCTACGAATAAGACTGTAGATGGTAAATGGAGAGTTATAAAGGGAGACTTTGTATTGTATTGTATTATATTGTATATTGTATTATTTGTATTATATTGTATATTGCATTATTTGTATTATATTGTATTATATTGTATATTGTATTATATCATAAGGCCTTCCAGGTCTTTATAATCTAATGTTAGGCACTGATAGGAAAAACAGAGTAGGTATTTATAACTACTATACTTGGCAAAGAGAATGCTAACACATGGACTGTTGACTTACATCGTGTGTTTCAATGTAATGAAAGTAAGAGTATAAGTAAAGGAAATTATGAATAATGAGCTGCGGGATAGAGGTTGCTGGAATGAGTTTTGAACATAGTTTTGGGAGAAAGGTCATCTTTGGTTGGGGAGAATGGCAAGTGTGTGACTTGTGCCAAGAGGGTAGCGGGCAGTTGGTTGGACATGAGCCATTTGGTATAGGACCTTAGAGCATATGATTGGAAACTATTTGAATTGGAAGTAGATGGAGGACTGAAAAGCCACTACGATAAAGAGAATTGAAGTTATACATCAGGGGAGTGCTTTCTTGCAGGCTGTTATTAAGATAAACTGGATGAAGAAGAGGCTATGGGAAGGGAGACTGTTACATGGGTGGGTAGTAAAGGCAGTTATTACCTGGACTGGGGCTACAGCTACGGAAATAACTTGAAAATAGCTAAAAAATTTTTCTGATGACCCTCAGCTGTAGATGTGACTCTATTCAGCTTAACATCCAAATGTTGCATTTAAAAATCCTTATGGAAAACATTCCCAAACATTTTGCCTGTTGCCATAGATACTTCAAGAATGAAAGGAGGAAAAATAATTCGAAGGGAACACGAGATGGCAGCAGTTATATCATAGAAAAAGAAAGGTTGGGAAAAGAAAAACATTTGAAATTATTTTTAAAATAAAAAGTATATATAGCACCTTATTCTTTATGTGCTGCATTCCTCTTCAGTACAGTGATTACTCAGTCGTTGCTTTCATGCTTCACAGCACATCTGAAGTCTGTTCTGACTGTAGGAAAATCCCTACTCCATTATATGTGATTATTTCCTAAAATATAGCCATTGCTGTTTGCTGTAGATTATGGTTCTTCTGTGTTATCTGAGGCAGAAGAGTTGTGTGTGGTGCAAATGTGTTTTAAATGTTCCAGCATTGCTTTTTCTTCCTCTTCTAGTGTCGCATCCTTCCTCATTTCCCACCTAAAAGAAAAATCACATCTTAGTATTTTTGTAACTTTCAAACTACTCGGTTGTTCCAGGCGTGAATATATAGTTCTGGTTTATTGAGGTGCCTGTTTCTCCTCATTTAGTCTTTTAGTGTCTACTTCTTGAGCAACACAGTTCATTGGTACTGCTTCTGCTAGGGGGCCAGGAGAACAGGAGCAGAAAATAGAATCAAACGAGCTCTGCTCCACATTAGTTTTAAAAGGATGCTTTAAATGAAGTTTTTGTATTATCTAAATTTAACAATTGCATATGGCCTGCCTGTATACACACTCACATGCATAAACTCCAGATTTAGCAGTGATTAATTAGCAAATATTTTTCAAAGCAGTTTCTCCTCACTGATGAATGTATTCGTGACTTTAAGTTGCAGAAAGGAAAGTCTTAGCAGCAAGAAAAATATTAAGTAAAATTGAGTATTTTTTAAAGGTAGGTTAGTCTATTCCTAGAAGGAAGATCAGATTAGAAGTAATCAAGGTAAATCACCCAACAGAAAGAACAATTTGTTAGCAAGGTTCCATTGAGCATTTACTAAATACATGAAGAAAGACTTTCGATTTCTGGGTGGTTGGGAGATCACAAAATATTAGACTACTGAATTATATATGTATATAAGCATGCAAAGCAAATATCATCACAGTGACCTAAGCACAAATCAGTTTTGGTTTATTTTGAACTCTAGCACCTGCATTTATTTCCTTTCTCCTTTCTACCAACCCCAAGCCATCCACCATGATATGCTGTCACAAAAGGATTTCTTAATCTGTGGTGATCCATCCTAAAAGACCCCCTGCCATCAGGGCTTCTAACAGCAAACAAGTAACTGTTCACTGATTCTCCTCCAGAAACTCCCTATTCATTATAGTTAGAACTCCCGGATAGCAAACAGCCTGTCCTACCTGAGGAAAGTATATCAAGTTTGGGGTGGGATTTTTCTGGTTTTGTTTGAGTGGTGAAAAGAAAGCATCAGCACTGCCTTTCCCATAGGAACCTCCTAGTTAGAGGCCCCTCCACAGATTTCCTCGTTGGAGCGCTGGGGTCAGGATGCCCAGGCCTGTCCTGGGAGGTGATATACACAAAAGAGAAGAAGAAGGGGGACGTGGGACGAGGGGAGGGCAAATTACCCAAGTAATTATATATGGTCCTTGCTTTGCTGAACATAACCTACATTTCTTCTTTACCTGCTGCCTGAGCGTCTTCTGATCCCTTAGCCCCAACCCTGGCTGCATCTAAAAACTGCTATTTCTGGCCACCCTAGTTTCTCCATATGTTGCTATATAGTCAGAGATAGGTCATTGGTCATATAGGTTTTAATAACAACTTGAAGGATAATCAGATTTTTCACTGCCCCACTATTCAAAGCCATATCACAAGGGACAGTATTGCTAAGATTAGTCTTTTGGGATTTATAATTTGGCCCAGAAGTTTACCTTATACTGCTTTCATGGAATTTTAAAGATATCTCTCACTATCTATTTTATCTGGGCAAACTTGGGTATCATTAATACATATGTTAAGTTGGATCCTGCCCAAGTAGGAAAATAAATCATAATGGCAAAAACTTATTTGTATAGCACTACCTATGGGGCAGGCACTGTTTTAAACACTTGCCATATTGCTTTTTAAATCTTTACTATGAAATGTTTTTTTTTCCCCATTCTACAGATGAGTAAACTGAGGCACAGAATATGTACACTTGCCCAAGTACTTTGGGACTTGAACTCAGAGAGTCAAGGCTCTGGAATTTTGGTCTATCAATGCAATACTAATCATGGATTAAAAAAATTGAGTCATTAATTACTGTTAGAAATAGCTTTAAAATTTCAATTTCTGGAAAACGTTCTCTGTCTTCGGCTGGATGTTAAATAAAAACACTTCCTAAGGATCATATACTCTTAAAAGATATTCAAAAATGAGAAAATTAGGTTTTCCTTTTTTTCTTCCAAATAAAGGTGCTGACATCATACTGAGTAAATGAATTATTTTATGAGTATCAACAGAATAAAATATGTAATGTGTACATAAATATTTTGATCATTGTCTCTACTTGTGAAAACTGAAAGCACAGTCTCTTTGCTTCATTATAAAAAATCTGTATAATTAATGTAATTTAAATGAATTGTATACATAATAGAATACAAGAATTTTGAAGTTTCATGGCAATTACAGGCACTTCACAGTATAATTGAGCTGTTAGTAATTAATGGTATTAGACAAAGTTATTTACCTACTACAACCTTCTTCAATTTGCTTTGTGTTATTAAGAAAATATCACTTCATAAGAGAGTAAGAAATGATGACAAAGATAGGTGAAAAATAGTATTAGAACTACATTTTGCCTAATAATTTTACTCTCATTAAATGAAAGCATTAGGAATTTGAAATGTATGTACATTTATCATATGTGCGATTATATTTCATATATATAAATTCTGAAGATAAGCTTATTTTTAATTCTATCATAGTTTTAGGCTTTGTTATCACACTGCAAAAACAGTTAAGTCAGTTCTGTCAAAAAACTATTGAAAAAAAAATGATCTATCAATTTGTAAAACACAATTGACTGGGCAATCTGTTCAAAATCTCTAATATATTTAAATATCTGTGATGGAAGCATGCCCCTATAGGAAACCAGAAACTCTCAGAACTCATATAGTCTAGTTCTTTCTGGAAAGTGTTATAAGGGGATTGCATTTGTGTTCTCCTAGCTTTGGTAGCCTGCGCTCTATGGCTAAATTCCCCACCTACCTGTTATGGTAAAAGGGCTACAGCCTGATACTGACTTCCGCTGGTGGCAGCAACTGTGCCATGCCTTTCACACCAATGAGCAGCAGAATCCCATGAGACCACTCAGGTATGTACCACAATCTTAACTATCCTCCAGAATGGGCTCCATCTGTATGGCCCCTGGATGGGTGGATGGGGTCCCTTTTCCTATCCATATACAATAAGGACTCTAAAACCTGGGCTGAGATATCTTACAGAATCAGCTGTCACAACCTTGCTCACAGCACCCCTCAGATTGATTTGGGAGTTCTCAGCCTTTTTCCTGGCTTGAGACATACCTTCAGATTGAGACCAGCAGTATCTGCCTGTTCCACTAAATGTTATATTAATATTAGCTAATATTATAGAGCTCTTACATGGGCCAGAGCTTTCCATGGATGATTCCATTTAATTCTCAACACAATCCTATGAGGTGGGCCCTATTCTCACCCCTTTTTACAGCTGAGAACACTGAGGCATAGAGAGATTCAGAAACTTGCCGGGAGTCATTCGACTATTGAGTGGTGGGTGTTGAATCGAACCCAGGCAGACTAATTCCAGAGTCTGTGCTCTTCTTCTAGAGATGATTGAGTTCACAGGTTTTAGATGTTTTTCTCCTATGTGAAACCATCTAAATGCCTCTGCAAACTTCTTGAGTGACAGACTCTGGTTGTCTGTCTGAGGTTAAGGCCTCCTTCTTTCCCTGAGATGTCCTCAGGACCTGCCACTGCACCGAACTAGTTTATTAGATACCCCCCCAGACTCTCCTGACCAGCCCTGTTGATACCTAAACTTCATTGTGACCTGGTCCTGTAACTTACTTTTCAACAACATTGGTTTTCACCTAAATTTTGGCTTTAATACTGGCAAGTGTCTTCAAGGATGGCTCTGCTCAGAGAGTTCAATATCTTAGTATTTTAGCTTAGTGTTAGCTCTTTTTAGCTGCCACTACTTCTTTTCAGGAGAAAATTATTTTCCTTATTGCTTCCTTGCTTTGTGCTTTCCCACATATGCTGCCCCACATTTGCATTTCTGCTTTTGCTTTTTCATCCACCTGAAACACCTTTCCATCTATCCAAATTCTGCCTATCTTTCCTCATACCCAGTCCACTTTTCAACCTGTTTCATGAAATTCTTCACTATACCTTAAACCTATTGTGATCTTCTTTCTCCTTTGAGTTCTACAGTGCCAAATGTCAGCACTCTCTCGGTCAGTTAACCACATATTGCTTTGTTACATCTCTTCTATTATTTTCTTGAGCTGTTATTTTTTACATGCAGCATCTCCTCATTTATACTTGTGATCCCTTGGGGGAGGATTTTTAATTCCCTATATTTACTTCAAATAATATAGTGCTTGATACACTGTAAGCCCTCACAAAATATCTATCGACTTGCATGTGTTAAAGGCTTAGATATGACTGTTATTCTTAGGTGGAGTGAAGAAATAACAACTTTTAACCACCAGTGTCAAAAGAGTAGTAGTTGGTATCTCAAATAGGTATTATTTGTTATTTGTATGAGTAAAAGATAGCAATTTCCTGCAAGTTCACTCGTTTACTAATCATTCGCACATCCTTGTTAAGAAAGAGATGATATTGTAAAGAAAACAGTAAATTCAGTAACTTTGCTTTATGGGTGCCTGACTAGTACCTGACTAGTGTGTCTGATCAAAAACTACTAGAAGAAAACATAGGAGAACATCTTCAGAAGCTTGAATTAGGCAATGGTTTTTAGACTTTTCACCAAAAGCAAGGGCTATACAAGAAAAAATAGATAAATGAGATTTCATCAAAATTAAAAAACTTTGGGCATCAAAGGACATTATCAAGAAAGTGAAAAGACAACCTCCAGGATCGGAGAAAATTTTTGGAAACCATAAATCTGATGAGGGTTTAATATCTAGAATATAAGAAACTCCATAATGCAACAACAAAAAGGTAAACAACCCAATAAAAAAATGGGCAAAGGACTTAAAGAGGCATTTCTCCAAAGATATACAAATGGCCAATAGGCACATGAGAAAATGCTCAACATCCTTAGCTATTAGGGAAACTCAAATCAGAACCACAATGAGATACCATTTTACACCCTCTAAACATACTGTTTAAAAATGTGGAAAAATAACAGGTGCTAGTGACGGTATGGAGAAATAGGAACCCTTGTATTTTACTGGTGGGAATGTAAAATGGTGCAGTGACTGTGGAAAACAGTTTGTTGGGTCCTGAACCATATGATCCAGGAACCCCACTTCTAGGTATACCCCAAATAACTGAAAGCAGGGACTTAAAACAGATATTTGCACAGCAATTTTCATAGTGGCATTATTCCACAATTGCCAAAAGGTGGAAACAATCCAAGCATGCATCAATAGAAGAATGGATACACAAAATACGGTATATACATAGAATGGAATACTATTCAGCCATAAAAAGGAATGAAGTTCTGATATTTTCTATGACATGGATGAGCTTTGAAGACATCACGTTGAGTGAACTAAGCCAGATACAAAAGGACAAATAATATATGCTCTCACTTATATGAAATACTTAGAATATGCAAAGTCATAGAGTAAAAACTTAGAATACAGTTAACCAGGAGCAGGGTAGGGGTAGGAATGGAAATTTAATGCTTAATTGGTTCAGTTTCTCATTGGGATGATGGAAAGTTTTAGTAATGGGTGGTGACGGTAGCATAGTATTGTGAATGTAATTAATACCACCAAATTGTATAATTCAAAATGGTTAAAATGGCAGATTATAGGCTGTATATATGTTACCAGGATAAAACTTTTTAAAAAAGTTTTATTGAACTATGCAACACAAAGAGTGAACCCTAATGTTACATAGTTTGCATCCTAATGTAAACTATGGACTAGAGTTAATAATATAATTATGATAATATTGTTTCATCATTTGTAACAAAAGTACCACACTTATGCAAAATGTTGATAATAGGAAAAATTGTGTTAATGGGGGGGGCAGGTGGGAACTCTATATTTTCTGCATGATTTTTCTTTAAACCTACAATTGCTCTAATAAAAAGATAAACAAAACACTGTTCATGATGATATAGAAATGAGGGGATCTGGACATGGTCCTTTTCTCAGGGAGCTTATTCAGACAGAATATGTGTAGATGATAAGGACTGAATAATTATTCTAAATACATATTTAAAATCTCATAAATATTTTGTACAATATTTCAGCTTAGGCATGGAATATCAGTGGTAATATAAGGTACCTGTGCCGTTTCCTAAGCTTTATTTTAGTAATTGGTTGCAGGAAGGGCAGAATTCAGATATTTCTTCCTTTAGCTATAAAGCAATCCGAGGTAACTTTAGGAAATGATTCATGCCCTTCCTTGTTCTTTGGAAAAGTAGCAGCATTAATGACAGAAATCATCTTGATTTTTTTTTTGTTAAAGTCATTATCAGTTTCTTTGATGAAATTGGCAACTATGGAATTTGATGTTCTTGAAAGACATTTCTGTAGGAAGGCGTTTCTGAATAGCACTTAGTCCCAAAGGACAGAATTTAGGGAGAGAATAGATATAAGGCTCTCCTATGTTTGAGAATAACTTCATCAGTATTGTGATTCATGAATAGTAGTGGGAAATCTATTATAAGCCAGAATAATCAGCTTTGAATTAAATCAGCTTGAATTTAAATGGCACCATTTTGTGTCCACTCCATCTATTTTCCACCTAGAATCACAGGATTAGGGAATCAGTCCCTTCCCTGGAAGACAGATCTTAGCAGTAGTGTCCTTAACCTCTTTCCAATATGTTTTCCAGATGAGGAGAATCCACAATTGCTTTTGCCTAATGCTTTAAACCCAAATTTGAAGAAATGTGCAGAGTTTTTAGTCTGTCCTTTTTATGTGACTAAAGCAATTGATTTATTCCTCAGCTTCATTTTCTCTAAGAATAGTTTAAATTTGCCTTAAAGGGTATAATTTTAAACACTTTAAAAGTTTTCCTTTCCCCTGAACTTGGTTTTGAATCTCTAAAGTACTTAAATAATAAGAGTCTTATATGTGAGTTACAAGTTCATACACTGTATTCAGTAGGGGCTTTTGGAATTAAGTGGATAGCAAAAATCTCACTTTAATAAGGGAGCAGAAAGATCTTTACAAATTTATTTCTGACTCAGTTTACTTATTTCCTCAAGCTAATTAAGGTGTGCTAGCTGAAGAGAAAGAAAGCATATAGGAAAAAGGAAAGCAGTAAGGAAATGCATCCTCAAAAAAGGTAAAATGGAAGTTAAGAATGTAATTTATTTGAACTGTTTTATTTACAAATTTAAAGACAGAATGGAATTTTCTTTTTTAGTATTATGGAGATTTCCCTGAAATGTAAAGGACATTAAATTTTTCTAGAATGCTATAAAAAGTAGTCACATATTTGCCTTTGGAAGTTATAAAACAGACTTTTCTTTAAACAGGTAAAGGGTTATTCCAACACCCCACAAATTACTTTGCATAATATAACACTTTAATACACAGGAAATAAGGCTTATTTGTTTATTTTGCAAAAACATATCACCACGAGTTAGTCTGGAATACTACTTAGAACTCCTGCTTACTCAATGTTATACTCCTATATAGTTCACAAAAATATACAGAATTAAGTATAGTTATATCTGTGAAAATTCATACTCATTTCTATTAAATATCAACACTTGCCATCACGAATTAGCAGTTTGGTTGCTTGCTTCAGCCAAGAATTTATTATATCATTTTGATAACGGCTATATATGCAACTTATCCAGCTTTTTCTGCAAAAATTCAATGACTGTTCTTTTGCAAGGTGGTTGATTTCTTTTGCTACTACTAATGCAGTGAAAGGAATCTTTCTATGCTCTGAAACAAGTAGAAAACCCTTAATTTGAATTTATAGCCTTCAGAGACAATCTGTAGCACAACTTAACTGTCTAAGCAATTTATTTTAATTAATATGATTTGTACTATATATTTAGGTAGGAGAGTTATATACCAACAAATGGGACAACTAAGAATGCTAACAGTAACATTTTAAATAGTTATGGCTTAGGGAAAACATAAACAGAAGCATAGCCATCAGTGGTAATGGAAGTTGAACTTTTCCGTTATCAGTAAATCATCCATATCTCCATAGAGACCTCCTCCTACCCATGCATTTAAAAAAAAATTATAAGAGTTTAGATAGAAGGCCAAGGTCACACTATTTGGCCAGCATTTAGTGCTGATGTAGAAAAAAATGCCCTTTGTGAAGAGAACTGTCAGGTTTGCTATATACAGCCAGAACCATACTACCGATATTTCTCAGAATAAGGTACAATTTAATGAATCAAAAAATGTCTTTTTTTCTAGTTAAATTTGATATATCTGGAAATGTTCGTGGATGACGCTCCATAGATGTTTGGTGCCTATTCCCATTTATTAAACTGTCACGTTAAAAGGTTCTTAAATTGTGTCAGGCAACACTCTTCTTGCTCTAAAAATGATGAAAACAACAGTTCCTTTTTCATGAGGAAGGATTACATATTTACAACTCTAAAATTGTAAAAAAAAACTGAGTGTTTTTTTTACTAGCCTGTATAAAACCACTGCCAAATTTTGGCAACATAGTTTGGAACAAGGCCAGCTGTGCCGTACCCACTTCTGAGGATGAGCATCTGAATGAAGGCCCCATTTGGAAACATGTGGTCCACGGCTGAAAAGTCTGTTAGTAATCTCTGTTATTCAAATTAATAGTGATAGAGTGTTTAGAAAAGAATTGGAAATATATTCTCAGCTCATATTTTGTTTGAAACTGGCTTGGAATTCAGAAAGATTGAAAATGATCTAGATTCCAGGAGGAAATGGGAGGTCTGCACAGTTGATGCTGCCATTACTCTTTATGGAATCACTGCTTATATGCCCTTTACAACGTTCTCTCTCTTCATTCATCAGTAGCCAGAATTTTTATTGAATGCCTTTTATGGGCTGGGCACAGTGGGAGTCTGGGCATAAAATAATAATAGCAATAGCTAATACTTACTTATTTAGCAATTTCAGTAAGCCAGGCTCTGTTCTAAGTACTTAATTCATTTAATCCTTACAGCAACTTTATGAGATGGGTACCATTATTATTGCTACAGACCAGGAGTTACCTCCTGGTTAGTGGCGGAACCAGGATTCTACCCTAGCAGTTGTCTCCAGCATTTAATGCTCTTATCCACTTTGGTACATCTCCTACAGAAATTTGTGTCTCTCTGTGTCTTAGTTTGCTGGGGCTGCTATAACAAACACCATGGACTAGTTTGCTTAAGCAAAAAGATTTTATCATCTCAGAGTTTTGGGGGCTAGAAATCTAAAATCAAGGTGTAGTCAGGACCATGTTTTCTCTGAAGTTTATAGTGTTCTGCTGGTGCCTTGATGGCAATTGACTCAAATCTCTCTGCCTTAAATCAAAGCTCAATCATAACTCAAATCTCTGCTGGCAATCATAACTCAAATCTCTGAGATTTGGTAGGACATCTCTCTACCCTTTGCCTCCTTCTACTGTGTCTAGTTTTCCTATTTGGATTTTCCAATTTGCTTCAGAACTCCAGTCATATTTGATGAAAGCCCACCCTGATTCAGGTGGGCTTCCCCTTAACTAATAACATCTCTAAATAGCTACTAACAAATGGGTTCATAGCCACCGGACTGGAGGTTAGGAACTGAACAGATTTTTGTGGGGGACATGATTCAAATCCATAACACTGTGTCTCTCTCTGCATTTCCTATAACTATTAGCAAAATGTGGAGCTGCTTTAGTTAATAGCTCTAGTTGAACAACATTTTATATTCATTCTGCATATGTCAAAAAATTAATTGGTGGATAAAATAGTCTCTTTGCAGCTCATGTGCCAGATCAGAATTGGAAGAATTGATTTGAATATATTTCAGACCCACTTTTGTTGATTTGCCATCACTTTCACAGTGGTGGCAGGTTAGAAGCCTCTCAAAATAGCTGTCATTGTCTCAGTTCTTTGGGGATTATGGGCTCCCTTCCTTACTTTGCTTCTTCACCCCTGGAGAACTACTAAAAAACACTAGTGCTTCCTCTGACTTCTTGCTGCCAGCAAGCAGGTTGAGAAATGTCTCTGGTTCTGTGGCATCAAGCAGGCAGGTACTGCAATGTCTGGAAAGGCACAGACTGACCATTCCAAGAGAGACTGAAAGGAGGAAGGATGGAACTAATATTATTCACAACTAACTCTATTAGGTGGGAGGTTATGAGGAACTGAGGCATAAAGAAGCTTTCCAAGGTCACAAAGCAGAACTGAGGATTGCAGAACAATCTTTCTACTTACCACATGAGCCCCAAGAAGATAGAACATTTTATCTATCTATCTATCTATCTATCTATCTATCTATCTATCTATCTATCTATCTATCTATCTATCTATCTATCTATCACTTTTTACCTAATTGCTTCTCAGGAGCTGCTTTTGAGGGTCTGCTTTCCATTGTTTGATGCAATGGTAAATGGTAGAAAGTGTGCAAAGTTTTAAAGCCAGGCTAGAATCCCTTGCACAGAGGTGCTGAGTTTTACATGACATGTTTTCTCATTATATCACTGGTGGATATGAAGTAACTTCAGAAATGCTTTCATTTCTCTGTGTTTCGAAGGGCCAGATGACGGCAAACAGAAGTATTAGTTACATAAAAAGACTAGTTGCAAGAAAATAAGAAAAACCTTTGCATCATTGAAAACCAGCACCATAATCAAGAGACTTTGAAATATTGAAAGCACCATAAATGTTTTGGATTTTCTATAAATAACTTTGACATCCACTAAAACGTAAATTTCAGGAGGACAAAGACCTTGTTTCTCATATTCATCACTTGTCCTTAGTGTCTGGAACACTGTTTGGCAAGTAGGAGGAAGTCTATTTGTTGAATGAAGGCTAAATGAATGACTGAGATCCAGGAAAATATCAGCAGAATTAATTTTTCTCCAAAACAAAATCTAGATATACATCAAGCTTTCCTGAATCTATGCTTGTATTTTATGAATAACAGAGGCCCTGAATTAAGGCTGTTGCCAATATTCTGGTTCTCTTCTTTTTGAGCCCTTTTGTGCTCCCTTGAAGTTGAGTGTGGCTGTGGGATGACTCATTTTAGCCAGTGGAAAATGAATGGAAGAGATATTCATTTTTATTTTGTAGAGGACTTTGAGAGAGAGAGAGTGCATACAAAGGGGTCTAAAGCCATGTCCATGTGCCTAGTGGAGTAGATGCCAAAAGACATGATGATGCAGCTCAATTCTATTTCAACATGGAGAATATCTTGTCAGGATTCTACACTGAAGATAGTGACATGAGATTCCAAGATATTGGGGGAGTGTTTTGCTATAGAATTAAGAGAAAATAAATACACACTAGCAACAAATGGGGATATATTTATATAGAAAATAATTATAGAATCAGAGGCTATTAGAATAGAGAAAACTTGATCTTTTTGTCTATGCCTTAATTTTACAGAAACAGATGCTCAGAGAGTTCTATTATATATGGTTACAAACCACTCTAGAAATAGAACTCAGAACTCTTGACCGCTTGTCTGGTGTCACTGTAACCATGTCACAGCGGCTACTATAAGAGTTTGATCCCCCTAAGGATGGGTCAGGGCTACCACTGCTGTGAAATGTCTGGAAAGGAAGATTATACAGTGGAATTTCAGAATGCAGAACCAATACATTGACCGCAGGAAAAAGTCTGTGCCTTAGTTATTGATTGCCACATAAGAATTACCGCAATACTCAGCAGCTTAAAACAACAAACATTTATTATTTCATACAGGTTTTTTTTTTGTTTTTTTAACATGGGCAGGCAACAGAAATCGAACCCGGGTCCTCTGGCATGGCAGGCAAGCATTCTTGCCTGCTGAGCCACCGTGGCCCACTCCATACAGGATTTGAGTGACTTTGCTGGTTAGTTCAGGGAGGGTCTCTCATGAGGTTGCAGGCAAGAGGACCAACATTTTTCCCTGGAGTTCCTCCAAACAATGCGGATAGAGGCTGTTTGGGTCAGAGAATTTATCTACATGCAGGGTAATGATTATTTCTAGAATCTTCTATCTATCTATCTATCTATATCTATCTATCTATCTATCTATCTATCTATCTATCTATCTATCTATCTATCTATCTATCTATCTATCTATCTATCTATCGCTTTTTACCTAATTGCTTCTATGGACCCGCTATTGAAGGTCTGCTTTCCGTTGTTTGCACACAAAGGCAAATGATAGAATGTGTTTGAAGTTGTAAAGCTGGGTTAGAATTCCAGAAGTTCCACTTATCAACTGTGTCAACCTTGAGTAAGTAACTTAACCTCAGTTTTATTCATCTGCAAAATAAGGATTGTAATATCTAAGTTGCGAGGTCATTGTAAAGACCAAAGCTAATATAGAAAAAGCTCCTGACACTGCTTTACACTTAAGTGGTACCCCATAAATAGCATCTAGGATTATTATTGTTCCTCAAAATATCTCGCTTTCTAGATATGAAGTTATTAGTTTTAGTAATAGAATTAAATCTAGAATAATTTATGAAAAGAACAACTTTAATTAAACAAAAACACATCAAACAACCACGAAGAAATTAGCAACACTTCTTAACCTGTTCTTTTAGTTACCATGGAAAATACCATAGGAAACTAAGGTAACAGATGCCCAGGCTGCTTCCCAGGGCCTTTGCTTAATACTTCTTTAAGTTTCTAGTTTCAACTGCTACATAACAAAACCACTGCAGAGGTCGTGGTAGGGACAGCTTATCTCCACTCCATGATTTCTGGGACTCGACTGGGAAGAGTTGAAGACTGAGGGAGATTCAACCAGAGGCACCTTCACTCACAAATCCAGTGGGTGACATATGCTACCTGAGGCACCTTCAGCCAGTGTGGTCAGCAGGGGCATCTACCTATAGTCTTTGCATTTGGCCTGTGCTTCCTCAAAGCATGGTGACCTCAGCTGGTGACCTCAGCTTAGTAGAATGTTTTATTCACCAGCTCCAGGTCCCAACCAGCAGTGTTTCAGTTCAAAAGGCAGAAGACTCAATGCCTTTCACGGCCTAGATTTAGAATTTACACAGCTTCACTTCTGTTGCTTCTATTGCTTTTAAAAGAATCACAAGTGCCCAGATTCAAGTAGAGGACAACTTGTGCCACCTTTTCATGTGAAAGTAGCAAGTAATAGAATAGCCTGTGAGGCAGGTGTTACTGTGATAGCCCTCTCTGGAAAACACAGTCTACCATACTTAGAGAACAAAGGGAAGAAGGGATTGTCTCTTGGGTGGGGCAAACTTCCAGATATGATTTTACTATGATCCATCACGAACTGCTGGTTTTCAGTCTGAGGTCTTGACTTTCTAAATGTACTCATCTTATGGCCCTTCCAAAGCTGGGGTGCCGCCTCTTAATAACCACAAAAAGTCCTGAGTATATTATGTGTCTGGGCGTGGTTGATCTTTTTGAGATTTTTGATTTGATCCCTTTCTTCTTTCAACTTAGCATATTAAACATGAAATCACCACTGAAACGTGGGGTTCCCATTAGTGAATTTTGAGTTTCATTAATTGATCGTTTTTCACTTTGAGAAGAGCTCATTATATGTTAAAAAACAAAAACAAACAAAAAAAGGCTAACACACCAGCCAATAGAAGCCCAAGCTTTTGTAAAATGCATAAAAGTAGCGCCAAGCTCAAGATAAATTGAAACTCTAAGCATATTTCGCTTGTATTCCTTCCCTGTTTCTAATTTAATAAATGTTTCCCAGAATGGGGTTTGTAAATCAAAGCAAATATGTATATTTAAAAAATGCTTACTTATTCCCTTTTGGGTTCTGTGTCAATTGTGTACATTTCATAAATATAAACATAAGACATATTTGCTAAGAAATTATGTTTGTTGATGTGGCAGCCTCATGGCTTAAGATATAAAAAATTCATACCTTGTCAATTATGAATTGTATTTCCTCCATTTATATAGAATATAGGAGTTTTTTTCGGTATTAGATAAAAATGTACGTGATACTATTTCAGATGTGAGTATTGCTAAAAAAAATCAACCTCACTCTGCCTTAAGAGGTCAAGCATCTGAAAACTATAATCTTTTTAAATAAAAAATATATCCATGTTCTTTGATCATTTGTTTGGATTTCTTCCTACTACATCCGACTAGCAACACTGTCAGTCCATTTTCTTTGATTTATCTTTTAGTCAGGTAAGTGTCATAATAGGAAGGCTGCACGTATACCCTTGAATACTTATGGATTTTTCCCAAACTTAAACATTTTCCTTGCTAAGCAGAATTCATGTACAGACTGTCTCCCACAACTATTGCCCCAGATGCCCTCTTCCTATTTTATCACCATTTTGCGGATGAATGCATCAATGTTATGGTATTTATTTTGGTAGATGGTGAAAAAAATTATTGCCCTCCAAAGCTATGCCATATTTCTAGTTCTTGCTTATGAAGTGCCTTCAAGTAGAACTCTCATTGCAGAATTGCATGCCCTAAATAGTGATCAAACTCAGATCATTGTTATTTTCCCTGAGTAAAATCCTACGTATGCTGGCAATCTAATTAGAAACTGACCCTTTGATTTATTTTCCCCAATCCTTTCCCCCATTATCTTTCTTACCCTAAAATCATATCTTCTTCAGTGACTGGACTATTTCTTGCCTTACTGCTTTCAAATAACTGCCTGTGACCCTTTTTTTCCCTTCAACTGCTAACAGTCATTTTAACATCTGTCATCACAGCTTAAGGTGTGGTTATGTCTAATCATGCTTTATTTTTACAGCAAGTACACCACAGGTTATCGCCTTAAACAGAACATTTCATTTATTGACTGACATTCCCAGAGCTTTTTGGCACAAGAAAAAGTCTAGTACTGTGTTACCTCCTTTGATGACTGCCAGGTGAATGACCCAGTATGATTATTTAATATTTTGAGAAGAAGGAGTTACTGCTTTGGAGAGCTTTCTTTCTCAACTTCACAGTACTATCTTTTATTCCTCTCTTCTAAGTGTCCAAGGAGATTGAACAACTCATAATTTAAACAAAACCATTCCAGTTTCTTCTTTTTTGCCCCACTCCCTTATCTGCCACAACCTATGAATTTGGCCAAAACGCAGAGGAGCTAATTCAGTTATAGGCAGTCAACATTTAAAGGTGATTCTAATTGATATCTAAATGTTTATGATGAGTTTTTGCTACTGTATCATAATTCTGGTATCCATAGCAGAATTCTTGGTCCAGCAATATGTAGGAGAACCGATGTCTATGATATTTAATATGCCTAACTTCATTGTAAATTCAGTCATTAAAAACAAGGTCTTTGCCAACATTTCATTTATAAGCAATAAAGTATACTCAAGAGGGTCTTACCTAACAATTTTGAATTATTGTTAAAAAATGTAAAAAGCCTGTCACAGACTTCTTTAATGTTAAGAAGAAGATGAGTACTTTGTGAATACTAGCATATTAATGACCCAATGGAATAGGTGCTTGACCATCAAAAAGTACTGAGGTTGAAAAATTGCTTTTTCTTCACTTAAGCCTGCATTATACAACATAAACAAATTCCTTTCTGCTGACATGCGCTACATCTCTAATTTCATTTTCAAAAAACTTCAACATAGCTCCTTAGATTCCAGGTTAGTTCTCTCAATAAATAACTTGACATTATCATGATTACAATCCATAGAAAGTCTTTCTTTAAAAGCACAACAGGAAAACCACCAACCTGTTTAAACCTGTTTAAAAACAGTAACCCACCCACCAAATACGTAAAAAGCACAGTATTAGGTAGTAAAACATTAGAAAATGATAATAAGCATAATGGAAAAATGCTTTACCTGTGCTTCAGATTTTCAGTCGACTTTAAATCAATATCATGCTATCTTTCCACTATTTTGAAAATCTAGGAATATATTACCAATCAAATATTTGGAAGAAAAATGTTAACCAATTATTAAATGGAACAAAGATATCAAGTAATGAAATATGGTGAATCATCACAAACCTTAAATTCTGTATTACATGGAAGCAGAACATATTCCAGATAAAAGCTCAGATTCTACATTGTCAGATAGTTCACTTTAAGCTGCTGTGTGTTTATTTTCTGGGATTTTCTTTTATAACTAGAATTTGTAGTCCATTTCTGTTCATTTGCCACTAATGCAGCATTAACTATGGGTTCTGAAAACTGAAGTAAAACCAATCTTTTTATAAAGAGAAGCCACTTTTACCCCCCACTAAAATCTAAACTTTGAAATTCCTGGTACTGTGTTGTGGAGCCCTGTACAGCGGAGTGAAAAAGTGAAGGCGTAATGTAATGTGGGACAGAGGTGCCGATGCTTCAAGCCTGAACCTGGGGCTGCCTGTGGTGACTTGGACGTGTATTACCATTTCCTGGGCAATAGTCACTGACTAGTCTAGACCCCTTTCCGAAGCTCCTAAGCTTATTATTTTCTGTAATAAGCCACACAATTTACAGAACAGATAACTCAGCAAAATAGTGGTACAGAGAAATAAACATTTGTTTGAGGACTTACTAGGAATCAGGCAATATTGTAGGAACCGGGGGATAACACCGTGAATATGAGAATCACACATCCACGGTAAGACATACTTTGGACAAGTAATCAGATTGAATGAATGAAATAATGACAACATTGCAAAAGCCTTGAAACTTCTGATGATCTTTCAGTCTTTTATAGTTCAAGTCCTTTAGTTTTCTCTATACAGACTCTGCATATTTTATAGTTAGAGCTATTTCTAGCCCTTTCATGATGAAAGACTATGGCTATTGTCTGTTTTCTCCCATTGTTACTGACTATTGCTATTATTCAGAGGATTTTTTTTTCTGCTAAGTCTTCTGATTCTTACTCAGATATTGATAGTTTCAGTATTTGTGCTATATTTTACAGACATTGATTTCTCTTTAAGGGGATTATACTTGCCATTTTTTGGTTTCTGACAAACATCCTCTGCAATTACTAAGTTTTATATCCATTTACTCCCTGCAAGTAGTCCATTATTTCTGGTTCATGACTTATTTTACTGGCTAAAAATTCTAGAATAATGCTAAATAAAAAGGAGATTGGGAATCCATTTGCCCCTCTGCTTTAATGGGAATTCTGGTTTTATTATTAATATTATGTGATATGGTTTTTTAGATATTCTTTTTCATGAGAAGTTATTTCTTTTTTATTTCATAAGATATTTGTGTGTTAGAAATGGTTTGTGCTTATTTTTGAGTTCTAAGTATTCATTTCTTCTTCAGTTGGCCTGAGTATGTCTTTAAGTAAGTTTTTTCAAACAGGACATTTGGTGCCATAATTTTTGAATTATTGAATAATTTTTGAGAATTCTGTTGTCATCAAATATAACTAACATTTAGGAGGCCATGCAATTCTTAGGTTAAAATTTTTCTCCTTAAAATGCTATAGGCAGGGGGTGCAAGGGTAGCTCAGTAGTAGAATTCTCTCCTGCCATGAGGGAGACCCAGGTTTGATTTCTGGACCAGGCACCCCCCTATACCCCCTAAAATGCTATAAACAGGTGAGAATACAAAATGGTACTTTTACAACTTTGGAAACTGCTTTGGCAGTTACTCAGAAAGTTATACATTTACTATATAACCTATCAAACTGACTCTAGGTATTTACCTAAGAAAATGAAATTTTATGTTCACACAAAAATTTTGCATGGTGGATTGAGCTGTGTACCCCAGTTTGGACATGGTTTTGGTCTTGGTCTTCATTTTGATGGGTGTGGATCCATGGTAAATAAGATCTCTTTAAGGTGGTACTTCAGTTAAGGTGTCGGCCCACTGAATCAGGTTGATTTTGGGGGGGGTGGGGGTAGGGCATGGTCTGGGAATCGAACCCAGGTCTACCACGTGGAAGGGGAGCATTCTACCACTGAACCAGCCATGCACCCCAGGTTGGGTTTTAATCTGGATTACTGGAGTCCTTTACGGGCAGAGTGAAGGTGAGATGGAGAGAAAAGCCAGGAGAGGCTGCCACGTGCATTGCCCTGTGAAAGAAAAGCTAAGGACCAAGGACTGCTGGCAGCCAGTCTCAGAATGACACAGTCTTTAAGAAAAAATCACTGCCTTGCTGATGCCTTGGTTGTATACTTCTAGCCTCAGAACCATGAGACAATATATTCCCATTGTTTAAGCTAACCCATTGTATGGTAGCAGCTGGGGAAACTAAAATTACCTATAAATGGATGTTTACAGTAATTTTATTCACAATATCCAAAAATTGCAAGCAACCATGGTCCTTAAGCCATTCCATACAAGGAATACCACTCAGCCATAAAAAAAGAACAAATTATTGATTCACACAATGAGATGGATGAATTTTAAATACATTTTCCTAAGTAAAAGAAAATTCAATTTATATGACACTTAAAAAAGCAAAACCATAGTGATGAAAACATTCATTGATCATTAGAGGCTGGGAATGGGAGGAGATATTGTCTATTAAGGGGTAATTCATGTTCTTTTTTGGGGGATGATAAATTGTTCAGTAGGGAACTGTCATGGTAGACACATGACTGTATGTATTTGTCAAAACACATATACCATTGTATATATGGTATCCAAGAACTATACCATTGTGCTAGTTTGAATCTGTTGTGTACCCCAGAAAAGCCAAGTTCTTTAATCCTTATTCAATATTGCTGGGTGGAAGCTTTTTGATTGCTACCATGGAGATGTGTCTCCACCCATTCAAGGTGGGGTTGCTTACTGGAGCTCTTTAAGAGGGAACCATATTGGAAAAAGCTTTAGAGCCCACACAGTCAGAGACCTTTGGAGATAAAGAAGGAAAATGCCCTGAGGGGAGCTTCATAAATGAAGAAGCTGGGAGACAAAGCTAGCAGACTTCACCATGTGCCCTTCCAGCTGAGAAAGAAACCTTGAACTTCATTGGCCTTTTTTTGACTGAAGGTGATCTCTTACTGGTGCCTCAATTTGAATATTTTCATAGCCTTGCCTTCATTTGGACATTTTCATGGCCTTAGAAATGTAACTTACAATTTAATAAATTTCCCCTTATAAAAGCCATTCCATTTCTGGTACATCGCATTCCAGCAGCTTTCAAATAGAAAACCACAAAAATTTTTATTGTATGAAAACTAAAACAACAACAACAAAAACAACAACTAGGATGTCAGGGGAAAGCTGGAATGCAGACTATGACAAGTGAATCTAATTGCATTACAAACCAACCACATAACTACACTGAAGGGAATTAGAAAGAAAGGAGCTGACCTAAAAAACTTTGGAAAACAATGTTGGTAATTTGTTTATCATGGGAGTATGAATAAAGTATGAAAACTACTTTATTTGTATACTAGGGTTGAATTAATAAATAAATTCTATATAATGGGAGTTGGGTTTCACACTATCAGAGAAAAGCATTACAAATAAGTAAGATAGAAGGCTAGAATCAACTGTGTGGTGTTGGATTAGAATTGTAGTTATCAATATGAACTCATTTTGTAATTATACCTAACAGATAAGTAGATACAGACATAAATTTTGATGTGTGTGCATGCACAAGTTATTCATACATGTATTTTCTAGCTCTACTCGTTGAGAGGGGTTAGAAGTGGTATACCTAGTTGCAGTGAGCACATCTAGCACCTAGATCTTGGTTTCTAAATACCAATCTCCAATAAAAAAATAGCACTGCTTGGATAAATGACTGATTCTAGGGTTGGGGCAGGGAAATACAATATGAGCATGGAACATCTTGAAGTGCCAGAAAATAAGAAGAAAGAAAGAGAAAATACGGAAAGCAAAATAAAGAGAAGAACAGAAAAGAAAAAATAAATAAATAAAAGGATGAAGCATAGCTAAGAGGCCTAACAATCACCCTGAGAGAGCTCCCAACGGCTCAAGTTGGAATAACTTGAGCAGCAAAATAAATAATGATAGCAATTTGGATTATAACCAAATGATAAAACAAATATCCATGAATCCACACAAATATAAATAAATAACTGAATAAATGGGGGAGATGTGACAACTTTTCCTTAAATAAGAATTCCCATTAATAAATATGAAGGAATGAGGGAAAAAAAATCATCATTAAAGCAACACAGTATTAAATGCCACACAATGGATGTTAAAATTAGTGGGTGAAAATTTAAGCAAAAATAGGATATAGGCACAAACTCAAAGTATCTTCCCCCAATTATTTGGTAATTATAAAGGAAAAATAGTAACTTTATAGTGGAGGACCCTAATAAAAACCAGCTTAACCAAGTGAACAAGAGTAACACAATCAGTAATAAGACATAGTGACATTATGTAGTCCCTAATATGATACGCTTCGAAGAGAACGTCACCACAATCTAATAATGAGAAAAATCAGGCAAACCTGAACCGAGGCACATTCTACAAAATAACTGACCAGTATTCTTCAAAAGTGTCAAGGTCATGAAAAGAAAGGAAAGACAAGGGAACGATCAGAGTGGAGGCAACTAAGGGGACATGACGACTAAATGTGAAATCCTGGAATAAAATAAAAGACATTAGAAAAACAACACAAAACAAACAACAACAACAAAACTGGTGTAATCTGAATAAATTCTGTAATTTAGTTAATATTATTATCCTACTTTTGTTTTTGTTTTGTTTTGCACGGTCCAGGAATCGAACCCAGGTGTCCGACGTGAAATGCGAGCATTCTAGAGTATTCTACCACTGAACCACCTATGCACCCATGTCCTAAGTTCCGATAAATTTTCTATGGGTGTATGAAATTTCAGTGTAAGGGGAAGCTGTAGGAAGGGTATATGGGAACTCTAAATAATATTTTGCCACTCTTCCGTAAGTCGAAAATTATCTCAAAGAAAAAAGATGTGTAAAAAAATGCTATAGATGTTTTGTCATCATCTTTTGGCATTTAACACTGCAAAGAAGTCTAATTTTGTTCTGTTTTAAGTAACCTGCTTTAATTTTTTCCTGCCTGGAAACCTCAAATTTACTTATCTCTTTCTGGAAATTAATTGGGTCTAACCATTGTTAGTTTGAGTTTTTCAGTGTCAATTTGGATCCTTGTGTTTTTTGTTTTTTAAATCTTATCCATATCCATGATCACTTTATCCTCCTGTTGCTGCACTCATCATTTCTCTTTTTTGCTGCAACATTTGTCACTTAAGGCTTTGTATGGTTCATTCAGAGAGGCCATGTTAACACACTGTGTCCTAACATTTTTGTTTGCTCCCCATTTGAAGCATACTTCAGCAGTATATATTTTAGGGGATTTTTACTTTCCCTAAGCTGCAGCATGTTTTTACAAGCCCCGTCTGGATTCTTTCGCTTGTTTATCTTCAGAGTAGATAAACTCTATCCAGACCAATTCCACCACCTCCTGCTTAGTGGTAAGCCATTAACAACAGGTTTTCTGGTATATTATTTTGGGAGTTGTGAAGTTCTATCAATTGTAGTGTCATAATTATTTTATTGAGTGGTTGAGAGAAATATATTAAGGGATACAAGTTAGAGGCCGTTTTAAATCAGAAGCCATCCATCCAAAACACTTGTGTTTTCAAGTTACCAATATTGCCAAGATATTTCTGATGAAGAAAACTAGCATTATGAGTCTTATTTCTCAAATTCTTGTACCCCAGAATCAGAAAAGAGAATATAAAGCAATATTATATATTTCACAGGACAATTAAAGATCTGATATTTCTCCCCAGCAAGAATTATGAAGATAGTGGCCTGGAAACCAGTGAAGCTGATTGCAAAATGAATATTTAAAAGCCCCTCTGATTTAATGCACTCTTGTTTCCATTCCCTTCATTCCTTACAAAGACAAAGAGTACTCTGTAAATATTGCTTTAAGGATTATCAGGCTTCAACTTTCAAATTCATCCAAAGGCCATAATTTAAACCATAATATTGGCTTAACAAATGCAAACATGATTGAACCACTTTCCTTTAGCTAATAGGAATGCCAATGAAATTAGAGCCACTTAAATAACTGCTTTATTAACCTACTATATTACTGCTGTGAGAAATGCCATGGCACATCCAGCCAGGAGGATACATACCTAGGAGAGAATTAAACCACGTCAAGGTAAAGAGAATAGGTCGAATTACCGCAAAAGCTCAATCCACAGAACGGAGTAAAACACTTACTGAAATTTTGATGTATTGATTTAATACTTCATAGTTTAACCATGGTTGAGGTTGGAAAAATCCTAAGAGATTTTAAAGGTTTTCATTTGATTCAGAGGGTGCTTATTGTAGGGCAAATTATGCTTCTGAGTTAGTGAAGCTTAACTTGACTTCTCTCATGCTTCTGCTTTTTGAATACCACCTACAGAGAACTTTGATTTCTGCAGCCTACAGCCTAGTTTGATTTCTTTAACGGTTCTTCATTAGTGACTCACCACTATTTACAGAATAATGTTTAAACTCCTTACCAACAAAAACAAATCACTTTATGATTTGATTCCTGCTCACATATCCAGCCTCAGTTTCCGCTTTACATCCTATCCTTCAGTTAACACCTTCAGCTCTCCCTATAAAGTCTGATGGTTCATATTCACCCTTCTTTGTATATGCCAGGGAATAGTGATTATTCACTATGAATTAATGATCTTTTGAGGTAAAAATATTCTTTCTTCTGCTAAGTTTTCTCCATCTCCCTCTCTGTCTCCAGCCTCTTCTTTTACCTCCCCCCAGGCAAGTTACACTGCATTTTCCTTTGTGAGTATTCAGTTCAGAAGTACGTGATCACTTCCTTCTAATATTACCTATCTTGATAAATTATTTGCAATTATTTTTTAAACTTCTGTGTCCCCTGCTGTACTGTGAATATTTTTAAGTGCAGAACTGAATTTATTATTGCAATAATTTTAGAACCTAGCAAAATACCTGGGAACACTACTTAGCAAATATTTGGGGGAATGAATAAAAAAATTATAGGGAGGTAGTACAGTGGTATCACTAGGAAGGTGAAGAACAGATTCTCAATAGTTACAGCCTGCCCCGTAGCTCACCTCCCACCCCACCCTTACCTCTAGTGCTCTTGTGTACCTAAGCACAGCAGGGCAAGTTGCGTGTGTGCATGTGTGTGTGTATACATGGGTGCATGCACGCTTTTTGACCCAGGTTCAGAGTTGGCTCCTTTGGAAAGTTATGGATGCCTCCTTATAAGCCCCTGTACCTGCATGATTATATGGAAAGCCATATGTTCATAATGACACTTCTTGGATAATGTATTTTCAAAAGGAAACTTTAAGAATGAAGGAAGAAAAAAACGTGAAGTATACAGAGAAGGAAGGGACAGGAGGGGAGGGAGAGAAAGAAGCAAGGAGGAAGCAAGGAAGGAAGGAACTATTATGTATCAAGTACTATGTTATTCCTTCCATATTCAGCATAATTTGTTAGTAAAACAAATTATTCAGAGTATATATTATTATCCCCATTTTTATAGATAAGAAAACTAGGACTCAGTTCATATAATTTGCAATAGGCCATCCAATCTACAAGTGGCCAAGCCGGAGTTGAAAGCAGAGTTGCTTCGGGTACACGGGTGGTTCGGTGGTAGAACGCTGCCCCCTGAAAGGTTTAGGAGGCGAAAGGGTGAGAAAAAAGGAAGGTAGACCAGGAAATTTGAAGTGGGCGGGTTTATTTCTGCGCTCTTGGGCAAAGCTCAGGGAACCCAAGATCAGGGAGGTGAGTCCGCAGGTGGGCTTGAGCCCCCGCAGTTTTTAAGGATGGAGGTCAGGTGACACCCAGAAGGGGAGGTTCCGGAAGTCATGTTGGGAGGGGCGACACAGCCTCCGCAGCTCCAGTTGCAGTGCCCGTCCCCGTTCCCCCGCCCTAACATCCCCCTGCACGAAGGCCCGGGTTTGGTTCCCAGACCACGCACCCCTGCCCGTCCCCACCCCCAAAAAAGAAAACTGAGTTGCCTCATTAAAAAGTCACTGCTCTTAGAATATGGTGAGTTGAAAGACCTTCAGTTGTACACAACCATAATGACCTATTGTGTGAGTATCCTAATCGTGAACAGTTTTCCCTTTCAACTTTAGACAGTAGGATTCAGACATATTTGCCTCTCATTTCTACCAGTTAGCTTCATTTGGCAGAGATATGCACAGATTTAGGTGCTTCTCTGAATTTACATATATTTAATTTACATATTAAACATTTCTATTGATTCCACTTGCCTTTAGACACCACCTTAGGTTCTAATCCGAGCTATAGAATCAAATACCAAGACCCAGACTTTATTTCCGTTTTCTTCACCCATATTGTTGTCCTGTTTTAGCAATCAGACCAACACTCACCAAGCTCCCGGTGCGCCTCCGAGGCTGCCACGTCACAGCGTGTGGAGCGCGTGGTCCGGACAAGCACTGACAGGCCAGAAGCCATACAAATAAATTCCTAGGACCAGTTTATTACGATCCTCAAAAAGTGGGGATTCAAAACCATCTGCTGGAGGTATTGGCATAGAACAGGGCCTAGGCTGGGAGGCCGGGCATAAGGCCGGCCCGGGACCGCAGGGCGCCCAAGGTGGTGGCGCGGACGTCGCGGGGGGTCCCAGACCCGCAATCCCGCGGCCGGGCAGGTGCCGGGCGCACGGCGGCGCCGAGAGAGGCCAAGGGTTGCAGCCCAGGGAGGGCGGCGTTGCGGGGGTCGCCCAACTCCGCAAGGAGTCTGCTGGGCGCTGGGTACCCCGCAGAGAGCAAGAAGCTGGGCCACTGGGGGGCTCCAGCGCGTCCTTCAGCGCAGCGGGGGAGGGCAGGTCCCTTAGGCCCTGGGGGAGAGGACTTGGGGAGGGGTGTCGTTTAAGTGAGGTGAGAGGCACTGGGGTTTGAGCAGGGGAGAAGCATTTGATTGTTTTAAAGCTCATTCTGGCTGCTGAGTGGATACAACATTTTATGTCCTAGAGCTGTAGGAAGGAAGGAAGGAGGGGCTCTCCGGCGGCCAGTCGTCCAGCAGAGAGAGGATGATGGCCAGGACACCAGGAGTGGCAGGGATTGAGGTGTGAGACAAAGAGAGGAACCACGGGGGCTCTCCCTGGGTGGGCAGTGGTGATGCCTGCTGGAATGGACAACAGGTTGGGAATAGCAGCACTGGGATGGCCGTAGTTGGAAAACAGTTATTTGTAAGAAGTGTTCGAATGACATCAAAATTCACAAGTTCTTCAGGTGTTACGTTAGAGTTTATAAAAGGGATTGTTAAGCTAGTGGAGGATTACACCGAATAACTGAGAAAAGCTTAGAAATTGAACGTGTCCCTATTTACCTATTATATCTTCCTAGAGAAATGAGGCCTTGGTGTTTTGCTGGTTTTGCTGGTTAAGCTGGCCGAGCAGAAGTCACTGAAACTGGGAAGGTGTGGGTAGAAAATGAGTTAAAGCCTTCCCAACTACTGTGGCTCCAGTTTCTTGGAAAGGAGAAATCAGGGCTCTTTTGCTACTTTTTTGTGACTAAGGGTAAACATTTGAGCATGAAGAAATTTTGAGAAGAGGCCTTGGCAAAACTGATCTGGTTAAAGGGCTGAATTATGACCCTGAAATCAATTGGACAATTCACCTACAGTCAAATTAACAGTCTTAAGAAAAGGAGAAGAAATATGAAAGGAAGAACCTGAAAAAAAAAAAAAGTTACTTGCAAAAAATTCAAAGGTGCCTGGAAAGACTTATTGAAAAAAGACAGTTATGCAACAAAAACTGGATCAAATTTCAACTTGAATAAAGAAAGTTTTTATGACAAATTTAGAAGGGCTTTCAGAACATGGAGAGACAACATCAATAACTAGACTTCAATACTGAAGATCAGAGAATTTAAGAGTCACTTACACTTTCTTAGTAAAGGGTAAAGTATTCTGAGGACTGTTGATGACATATTCTGAAAAAAATCAAGTATTTAAATATATGGATGTTTTTCATTGAGCCAAAATGGAAATTTCCTCAGATGATCAAAGTTATATTCTAATAATATTAAAATATTTGAACGATGATTATTATAACTGTAGCATGAGTGTTAATTTAAACATACTATGTTTATTGTTAAGATCTATGCTAGGAAAAAAATGAAATACTATAAAAATTACCAAGTTGAAGGACTTACATATGTAGTTCTAATGTTTGAATAGAGAATATAACTGTTGGCCATTATGTTTTTTAGTTATTTTGGGCAGCTATGTTATTTTTTATTGTTTATATTTTCAGTTATATCAACTTTGCATTTTTATAATAAAGGCACTCTTTATATTTCAAAAAAATAAAAAAGAAAAGGGCATAGGATTTGGAATTAGAAGACATAAGCATCAGTTCTATCATTCATGGATAAATTAATTAATTTTACTGCATCTTAGTTTTTTTAATCTATGGACCTAATGGGTGATGGAATTACAGATGGTGTAAAGAGATGGTGGGAAGGGCAAAAAGATGACAAACAATGAGAACTGAGAGCAGGGAGTTATTTTTTAAAATGCAAATTCCAAACCCTAAACTCCCTCATATTCTACACTGATAATTTTGTTAGTGATGATTAATGTTCAAAAATGATGGTGACTCCTATGTCACCATAACATTCTCAATCATCCAAGAAAACATAGTGTACCCTAGGAAAATAAGACAATTCACAGAAAATATTCTCTAATGATTTTTCACCAAGTGTTGAAACAAAAAGGCTAAACAGTTATCCTGAATTAACTTAGGTTGAATCTGAAAGTACAGTTAATTGGAGCATGTGATTCCAAAGCATGCAGGAGAAAGAGTGGAAGAGACTTTGGGGCATTTAATTGAATTCACAAGTATTGGCCCTCTCTGTTTGATGAAGAGGTCACATGAAATTGTCCGAACAGCTCAAAACAAGACCACCTCCCATTATAGGTAAAAGCCTTCAAATATGTGAAAACAGAAATCATATCATTCCTTAATTAATCCTACTTATATATTTGGATATTTAAGAAGCAAATACCTGCTTCAGTATGTGATTTTACTTTGCTCAGCATAGAAGAGCTAGGAAGATTTTTTTTTAATGAAAATAAGTAATTACTGAAAAACTTCAATATAAATAAAAAGGAAACAAAACATAAAACAATTCTATAACTTGATAGCTATTTAGATAGCATTTCCTAGGTCACAGTCATTCACTTTAGAAGATTATTTTCAATAGTTCAACTCTGCTTAGCTTCTCAGTCCTGGAGATAGCTCAGTTTTCTGTATAATAATTTAATATTAGTTCAGAAAATAGAGTGTTGGAGATAAATCAAAGTGTTGAAGATAAAAGATAGTTTAAGAAAAAGTCACTGGAATCCAAATGGAAGAAATAAGCTGGGTATCAGCATAACCATATTGGAGAACTGCCATTTGGGTTAACACATTAACTCTCATTTGCTATTTCTGTTTGCAAAACATTTGATTTTCTATTAGCAATTATCAGTTTTATCTCGAGTTGATTAAATTTGTCTCTAAGGTGGATGAGGGGTAAAGGTGGAGGTGGGCAAAAGGCATTTTATAGAAGTACATAGAAAGACAGACAATTAAGAACATACTTCTTAGGTACTCTGATAATTACAAAAACATCAAAATCACATTGCCCTTTCTGGTGTAGCTTGATTTATAATATCATTTAACTGCATGCTGCCAACAGTCACCATCATCTTCATGTTCAGGATTTTTAGCATACTTATTACAGTTAAAAAAAAAACACAAAAAAAATCATGCGATAACCTTTATGTGATTAAATATTCTGGTAACAAAACCCAGGATCCAATGAATAAGTTCTTAAAAGAGCAGTGTTTTTTTTTTTAATAAAGGGCACTGAATCACTTCCAAACTTTCAACCAGTTTTGGGCTTCCTTTGGCCTACTTGATAGAAAGAAAAGATCTAAACAGCTAGAAGATTTATAGGTTTATATTTGCAGGTGTTTTGACTAAACATTATTTGTGATCCTGTGATTGAGGAAAAACTGGAAGTACAAATTTTTAGAGATGAAATGATCTATTACAGATAAGAGACTTTATGAAATTCTACTATTCAAATTATTGGGATGCTCTACATATAATTTTTTTTTAGAAATGCTTTTTATTGAAATGTTATTTATATTTAGAAAAGTTAATTTTAATGGGTTTGGGTAATTGTATATAAATGTGTAATTACTCTCACAATCAAGATATAAGACAGTTAGTTCTCTCACCTAAAAAAATTTTCTTGTGGCCCTTTGCCTTAATGGTGTCCCCCAGCCCAGGTTCCAGACACCCCCTGAGCTGCTTTCTGTTATTAAAGTTTTGCCTTTTCCAGAATTTCGTATTAATGGAATCATATATATAGCACATAGTCTTTTGTTTTTGATTCTTTCACTTAGCATATGTCTTTAAGACTCATCCATGTTTTTTAATTGTTAATATTTCCTTTTTATTGCTGAATAGAAGTCCATAGTAGGGATATACACCAATTAGTTTATCCACCCACCCATTCACAGACATTTGAGTTACTTCCAGTTTTCAGCTCTTATGAATAATGTTGCTGTGAACATTTGTTTGTATTCAGATCTTTGCATAGATATGTACTTTTACTTCACAGGAATAAAATACCTAAGAGTGGAATTGCTTGAGGTATTGACAGACTGTTTTCCAAAGTAACTCTACCATTTTGCATTCCTACAAAGTGGTGTATGGAAGTTCCAATTATTCCACATCCTCATCAATGTTTATTATTGTCAGTTCTTTTAATTTTAGACCGTTAAGTAGGTATGTAGTGGTATCTCATTATGGTTTTAATTTACATTTCTCTGTTGACCAGTGAAATTGAATATCTTTAACTGTGCTTATTGGCTATTTATATGTGTTCTTTGGTGAAGTGTTTAACTCTTCCCCATTTTAACTATGGAGTTCTCATCTTATTGAGTTGTAAGAGTACTTTAAGTATTGGATATACAAGCCTTTTTCAGATATCTTCTGTGAAAACTTTCTTCCAGTCTGACTTTCCTTTTTGTTTTTTAAACTATGCCTTTTTTTTTTTTTTTTTTTTTTTTTTTTAACATGGGCAAGCGCCAGGAGCCGAACCTGGGTCTCTGGCATGGCAGGCGAGAACTCTGCCACTGAGCCACCATTGCCCACCCTTAACTATGCCTTTTGAAGAATGAAAGGTTTTGATTTTGGTGAGAGTCCAATTTATTATTGCTTTTTTTTTTTTTTAAATAGTTTGTGCTTTTTTGTCTGTTTAAGAAATCTTTGCCTAACCCAGTGTGGTAGTTATGTTCTTGTGTCAACTTGGCCAAGTGATGATGCTCAGTTGCCTGGTCAGGCGAGCACTGGCTTGGCCTTTCTGCAAGGATATTTAGTGACTGGCTGATGAACCAGAAGGCTGGTGTAGTAAATCATCAGTCAATTGATTGCATCTGTGGCTGATTACATCTGCAATCAAATTCGGCATGTCTCCCACAATGAGATAATCCAATCAGTTGGAGGCTTTTAAGGAAGAAGAGACACTTTTTTCAGTGCTTCTTCAGCCAGTAAACCTTTATTATGCTGGTCATCTAGACCCTTCATCTGAGCTGCCAGCTTCACAATCTGCCCTACAGGTTTTGGACTCATCCATTCTCACAGTTGCATGAGACACCTTTAAGAATCTCATATTTACAGATCTCTCCTGTTGATTCTGTTTCTCTTGTACACTAGAGAAACTAATACACTCTGTGTCATAAATATTTAGTCTTTTTTCAGATGTGTTAATCTTTGTGGAAGGTGTGAGGTAAGGATCGAGGTTCATTTTTTTTCCCCACACAGGCATCCAGTTGTTCCAGCACCACTTGTTGAAAAACTATATTTCCCCAGTGAATTATCTTGGCATCTTTGCCAAAACTAATTTGACTGTATAAATGTGTGTCTATTTCTGGACTATTATGTTCCCTTTTTTTATATGACTGTTTTTATACCAATTTACACTGTCTTGATTACTTGAGCTTTGCAGTAAGTCTTCAAATCAGGGAATGTACCTTATCCAGTTTTGTTCTTTTTCAAAAATTTGTTATCTGTTCTAGGTTCTTTGATTTTCAATATAAATTTTAAAATCACCTTGTCAATTTCTTCAAAGAAGCCAGTTCGTTATTTAGATTCATATTGCATAAAATTTATAAATCAATTTGGTAAGGGCTGTAATCTTAAAAATATTGAAACTTCCAATCCTTTTAAAATGTGTAGCTATCTCTCTAGGTCTTCTTTTCCTTTTTTTTGCAATATCTTGTGGTTTTCAGTGTTCAGGTCCTGCACATCTTTAGTTAAATTTATTCCTGAAGAATATTTTTGATGCTGTTTTAAATGGAAGTTGTGAAAAAATTGCATGGTCTATTTGTTTGCTTATTGCTAGACGAAGAAATACCATTTTTAAAAAATTAACCTCTTTTCCTGCAATCTTGCTAATGTTATTTATTAGATTTAATAGCTATTTTGTGGATTCCTTAGGGTTTTCTATTTACACAATCAAATTATTTGTAAACAAGGACAGCTTTACTTCTCCCTTTACTTTCAACTTGCATATCTTCTATTTCTTTTGCTTATCTTATTGTAATGGCTAGGAATTCCAGCAAAATGTTAAATAAAAGTGCTGACAGAAGACATTCTTGCCTTGTTCCTGATCTTAGTTAGAAAGCATTGAGCCTTTTATCACCTCAGGTTCTGCCAACTGTATGAGGTTAGCTGTAGGTTTTTTGAGGTACCCTTAATCAAGTTGAATAAATTCCCTTTTATTTCTAGTTTGTTGAGTTTTTCTCATGAAAAGATGTTGTTGGATTTTGTCTAATGGCTTTTCTACATCTATTGCAATGACTAATATGGTTTTTCTCTACTCTACTGATATGGTAAATTACATCCATTGATTTTCAGGCACATGTAAACTGGAAAGCGAGGGATAGAACATAATAAGAATAATATCAGTACATTTGAAAATGGAAAATAAAACCATGAATCCTAATATTGCTTATTTAATGCTTAAAAAATCAGCAGAAAAACACCTCATTCTAGTTAACTGAATGAGTTAACTAAGAGGCAGTGTGAATGGAATTGGAGGTGTTTAATGTTTTCCTTTCTTTTGTAATTTTAAATTTTTTAGCATTTATTTTAAGTGGTCGATTGTAACTACAAAACAACTTTTGACAGTGTTTTAGAATATCGACAATTCAATATTGCATTTCTTTTTTTGGGAAAAATTTCAAATCATTTGCCTAGAGTCATTTTTTTTCGCCTATAGAAAAACAGCTTGTCTTCAGTACCTTGTGTGTATCTAGTGATTTAGGGAAACTGAATCTCCAGCCACAATTTTTAACAGTGACTCAGTCTTCTTTACAATAAAAAAATGAAACTACTTATGTGATTAAACTTAACTAGTATCAGGCTACTGCCTGATACTTTTGAGTCCATGAAGATTTAATTTCATTTTAGAGAGAAAACATTAGGGTGATTAAGGGCAGGGCTAAGCACCCATCCGCACAAAAACTGAACACAAAATGAGGCAATTCATCATGTAAAAAAATAGCCTCCATAAAAATACAGTTTCCTGAAAGGTAAATTATAAAAGTATGCATTATCCAATCTTTTAAAATACCATAATTACACAGGCTGTTCATCAAAAGACTTTTAAGACTCATTAAAATTATAAAACAATTCTAATTAAATCTATATTTAAATTAAGTTTCTATAAGTAACCTACATGGTACTTTAAATCAAACACAAAAAAAGTTGTATAAAAGATCCAATTAATTGAAAGTTTTTGTAAGCATTAAAGCCTAAGTGCTCTATGATTAAGTTTCCCCAAAATGTAATCATCAATGGCTCTATTCAGAAGAATTAGCCTTCTGTACCCCAGATGCCAGTGGAGAGCAGCAGCCTGTCTTTGACACCAGCAAACCTATTCATCCCAAATCAGCATGACCGTGGAAACTTTACCTCCCACCCCACTGGGGATCCAAGTGGCGAGACCAAACAAAGCTGCACATTTTATCCAGATAAATGTCTCCCTATCTGCAGAGTTCCCTATCTGATTAAACGGATTCGTGTTCATCAGCAAATTTAAAATATTCATCGTACAGAGCAGGTTTTGGAAACAATGGCCATTTCAAAGATTTCCCAAGTCGATCGGGGGAAAAAAGATGCACTAGAAAAGAATAAGATTTGCAGCTTGCAGAGAAAAGGAAATAGACCTTCTAAGGGGACAGCACTAAAGTGTTTCCTTCTAACTCTCTTCTTATTTAGCTACTTGAAATGTTTTTCATTTTTATTAGCCCAACTTCCCACGGGAAAGAAAATAAAAAAGCTCTGTGACATCACTGCCTCTTGTGTGTTCTCTGAAACTAATTAACCCTATGAAGTTATTAGGGCAACATCATTTTTTCTATGACATCATACAAGGTGAAGGTCACTTCTGTAATATTCTCAGCTTCATTCATGTGGTGCATACCCGACAAAATATAATTTATTGTAATTTCCCCAGTGCCCCGATAGCCAAGTGATTAGTTATTATGGTACATAAAAAGTTCAGATATATCATGCTTGATTTATAGCCTCTATTTCTGATAATCTCATTCGATTTTATGGTAAAAAGAAATGTACTATTTATGTTTTATAGATTGTTATTTTGAGAAAATGACTATTTAAAGTATCTTTTCATACGGATACTTGCTGTATGGTATCTGGAAGCTGAGACATCCAAATGATTGGGAAATAAGGGCAGTTCTTTGTCCAGTTAACAAGAACTTTTTCTGGACAACCTTCAGATCTGTGCTGGTGGCAGAATGTTTGTTGGTGACCAGTTCAATGAGGCTGCAGCTGCCTGCCATTGAGCCCACAGATATCAGGGAAAGAAATGGTGGTTCTGGGCAGATGGAGCTGAGCCCAGAACATAGCTACGGCAAGATTGCCTTCCCCTTGGTGCATTGCCCATGACTTTAAAAGTCTCTGATCTCCTTAACATAAAAACCTTGTTCCAGATTTTTTAGATGCGGAGTTGGCTTTTCTGCATTTCTCTACTTTTAGAGAAGGGACCTTATAGAGCTACGAAGCTTAAATTCCAATAACAAAGTTCTCTTCTCCCTCCCCTTTCCCCATTGCTCTGTTATTTTAATTTTTATGTTATTAATTGCTGTTATATGAAGCCTAAATTCAGTTTATTATATTGAAATGGTTCTACTTTGAGAGAAAGAGCCTCCTCACCCCCAGATGGGGTGCAGAGCTCACCAGAAGGGTGAGGACAGGAGGCACAATTATCACAGAAAGGGTAGGTCTCAAAGAGGAAATATGGGCAACTGGAAGTAGATGAGAGAAAGACGGTCCATTAGTCCTTCTCATGACTGTGAAGAGGACACGAAAGAAGCTGTGTCTCCCAAGGAGGCCTGCCGGGACCCTGGGGAGACCTCTCTTACCCCTGTGTCAGCTGTAAAGCAGGATGGCACCCAAGGTCCCCCAGGATCAGCATCCCGCACTGATAAGCCAACAGCTAATGACATGATGGTGACTAGGAAATGTTAGGTACTTATTAAGTACTTGGTTCTTTCAATCTTCACAATTATGGAGTAGTTTAATAGCTGAAGAAATTGAGGCTCAGAGAAATTAGTAATTTATCCAAGGTCGTACCGCTAGTAAGTGACAGGGCTGGGACTTGAACCCAGGCAGTCTAGCTCCCAGCATCTACACACTCAACCATTACGTTATACAATTCTTTCAACCCTTTGTACTCTGTTTATTTAATAGCAAATACTTATAGAATGCTTAAAATGTGCCAAATACTCTTCCAAGAGCTTTATGTGTGCTAAATCCACTTGGTTCTCACGACAACTCTATGAGGTATGTACTAGTGTTCATTTTCCAGAAGAAAAAACAGGCACAGAGAGGTTGAGTAACATGCAAAGGTTGCAAAGCTAGTAAATGAGAGGCCAGATTCTGAAGAAGGCCATCTGGTTTTGGAGTCCATGCTCTGTACCTACAACAGTTGTTTTCTTCTGAGTCTCAGCACTTTGTAGAGTTGCGTTTAAATGATCTAGTCTGTCCCAATTGTGCTAAGGGGGAAGAAAAGGCTGCAGTGCTGTACTGGGGTCAAAACACTAAAAAGTGTGTTATTTGGATGGAGAAGGGTAATAGTGAGACAGGAGATAATGAGAAACAAAATGGTGATGATATGCACAAGCGAACTCAAGGGGAAGGAGAACCCAGAGGCACAGAGACAGAAAAGCTGGTCAATCCCCCTCCCCGGATGAAGGTGCTCCTTTCAGAGCTCGCTTTGGAGATTCTGGTTTCTAAGGGAATAAGCGGCTGCTTATATCTCATCTCTCTGCCCTGCCTGGGCTTCCAACTCCCTCCCGCTTGTTGAAAGCCATTCTTTCATTGGCCTCCACAGTGCTATCCTAGCTTTTGTCTGATTATTCTGTCCTCCCCACCTCTTTTGGGGTATTTACTTCTGATTGAGTCTCTTCTGCTTTCCACCCTATCATTGTCGGTCATATCCTCCCAAACTGAGTCCTTGGTCTTATTTCCTCCTCTCATTGAGAGCTCACTGGTTTTAACCATCCACCAGGATGCTCATGGCCCCCAAATCTATAGTCCCTTCAGAAATCCTGACCCCATCTCCAGATATGCAAGTCACATTCTTACTCAGCAGTATTGTTGCCTCAAATTCTAGACATCCAAAATGGAGAGAACTGTCTGTCTCCAAAACAACACGCTGCCATCCTCTCCCATCTCTGCCAGAGGACACCTGGAGTTGATCCATCTCGCCTCCTCCTCCTTCTGCTGATTTGCTGTTACTCACTCATGCCTCTGTTTCTGCTCTTGTCTTCACTTATCAAGATTTTATTTTTTCTATCTCTCACTCTAAATTCTCCTTATGTTTCTGGACCCACAAGATCTTTACTTCTGCTCTCAGCTACTTCTTTAGTTTCACTGCTTTCACATATAATGTCTATACCACAAAATATAGCAAATAATCAATTTTCTTCTTCTATCTTTGCCATATATTTATCTGGGACCTAAACTAACATTAGCTGAGGATATTATGTTTGCTAGGTACAGGGGTACTTTCCATATACTCTTTCACTAAATCTGCATGAGTATTCTGTGGTGTCTCATTATCTCCTACAGATTAGAGATGAAGATGCTGAGATTCACAGAAAGGAGGTGACATCTTTAGGACATGGGACAAAATAGCAGATGTAAAGTTCAAATCTATAACCATGACGTCAATCTTTTCAATTCCAACTGAGCCCAAATCCTTTAAACCAATTTTTCAAATTCCTGAATTTGATTTCTTTCCTCTATGAAAGGAATCTGGGTTATAATCTGGAGCATACGTATAACTATTACCTTAACCTCTATTTCAAACAAGGTAACAAAGGTATAAACAAATGAATCTGTAAATGTAGCATCAATGATTCCTATTAAAAATCCAATAAATTCTAACATAGCCTTTGAATTGGTAATTTCATATTTATCAACATAGACCACAAAGTAGCAACACAAATTTTTAAAAATTAATTTTATCCGATTTGAAATATTTGAGAATCACAATAAAGGCACATATGTGCTATAGTCATGTATAACACAAAGTTATATAAAATATTTAAAAGTCTAAGTATTATCTATAGAACCACAGATAAATTTTGCTTCCAGTCATAGTCAAGAATTTATAGCTCTCTTCTTCAAGCCTTCTCTTCAGCAGGATATGGCTGCATTATTACTTAATGATCTTTTGATGGATAAATTAAAACAACTCTGGAGGCAGATGCTGTTGGGACTGTGCTGGTGGCCCCTTAGAGCCCCTTATGATTTCTGTTCCCTGCAGCCTGACCTAAGGTGCTAATGGCCGGCACCTGCATCTTTGTAGGAGGGTTGCTTTCAGGTTGCCAGAACCCACTCTGTTAGTGTGCTTGGGAATTAGTGTCCCCCTGGGGGCAGCCCTTAGCTAAGGCTGATGCTATGGGGATATAAATACCCCAGTTTCCTTGCTTCATGCCAGGACGATTCTAAGGTGTGTATTTTATCTTCTTTTGTAGACGCTCCCCTGGCATTACGCTTCATTTGGCCATGGGGTAGCTGGCTTTATAGCATACACCTTATTAGCTACCTATTTTTTTCCTGCATCACCTCTTTACTCTCCTGCTAAGGTACCCACTCTTCCCATATAACTATGTGCATTCAATCCTCATTTCAGAATATTCCGCTGGGGGAGTTCAACTAAATTGGCAACCATAAAAAATACAATATCAAAATACTAAAATCAGTATCGTTTTCTTTCTTTCTTTTTGCTTATAGTTATCTCTCTTCTGATTTCTGATCCATCCCTCTTTATTTCTGTTTAATTTTCTACCACTCAAACTTCTGATGCCATTACCACATTCTCATGCTTATGGGACTGGGCAAAAGGAAATAAGAACTATTTGGGTGGGGAGGGGAGGGTACGTAAGGTGGGAAGGCAACAGTTCAAATAAGACAGATCCAGCACTAGAACTCATGACCACTGATCTGCAAATTGGATGAAGTCACATCTCTCCTTCTACTTTTGACCCTTATTTTTGTGAAAATAAATTAAAACAAACAAGCTAACCCACAAAGAAAATCCCATACCAATGATTATTGCTTATTCTTTGTCTTTCTGCTCCATTTTATATAAACTCCTCTTCTCCTTGATCTGTTTTTCTCCTACTATATTCCCTGCTTACAGAACATACTTCCATCACTCCTCAGAGCTACTTCTCTAGAAATACAGAATTTGGACATATATGTCAGAACCAAAAAGTGATTCATTTCTTTGACTTTTTAGATTGCTTTTTAAACTATAGAAAAATCTGCACAAAAGCATTTTGTGGAAGCATGATATGGAAAACATAAAAAGTGGAACCATTTTGGTTAAAATGGAGAGAGCCAGTGCTTCAGCTTCTGAGGGTGACCCACAGAATCCTTGGCTGGTCAGAGGACAGGGGACCGCAGCTGTCTGGGAAGACGCCTACTTCAATAAAATTCAGCAGGCTCCCAGGGACCACGGCCTTGACTCAGCCTTGCTGGGAGTGTGTTAAAATCTGCACTGCAGCATAACCCCTAGAAACCACTGCTTGTTCCAACTCCTGTAACTAAAACATGAATGTAAAGATTGTGGAAGTGAGGAGTGCAGGGAAGAGGAAAAAGGGGAAAAAATCACAAGGATAGCGTGTGGAGGATCAGATATCCTGGTTTCTATGCGACATTTGAAGGACATGAGCACAGGTGGAGGAAAGATGCATCTGAGTGTACTGTTTATATGTACTGGGCTTAAGAAATAAGCTTTACTGTGTTGAAGAGATAAATCATGCAGAGTGGCTTAGTTGGTGACCTCTGTCAATGTCAGAGACCTGGCCGGAGGCACGAGGAACAAGCTATTAAGATTAGCAATGCTTTCAGCCTTTTGGCTGCCGAGGCTTCTGCACTAGGAAACATACAAAAGCAGGACGTCAGAGACTGAGGACAAAAGTGTAAGTTCCTGAACAAACTTGTACATATGACTGGAGTTGCTACCACTTTACGAATCCATACTGCACCCAGGGACCTAGGCCAGTGGAGCCTTGGCACCATCAACAAGTTATGATTTTACCTGAAGCACCGCTGCAAATGGCATTTCAGGTTTTGCTTACAAGCGCAGTAATATTAAACAATGTGCAACAGTGCCCCAACTGACTTGATTAGCCACAGATGGTGGTAGATATGCAATTTCTGCCGCAAGGTCTGTTGCTACTAATTCCTCCCTCTTGGAGCCTTTTGCTCTGAGATGGTGGCCTTCAATCCAGAGAGAGCATCATGGGTGGCGTTTACTATCAGTGCTAAGAACCTAGTGTCACTGTTCTGTTTTCTTTACATCTCTCTTCTGGCGAGTGAAGGGCCTAGCTTTTTACATACACAGAGAGACTATGGGAAGGGCGCATAATTCCTAAAGAAACTGCAGAAATTTAGAGAAATAAAGCATTACCTGCCGTTTTTGTGATCAACACTAGCAGCAGAGTGCATAAATGCTTTAGTTTACAGAAATAGCTAGACCTTCCTGAACCCTCCCAGTGATTAATTAGAAAGCCTGTCTTACAGATTTTTCTCTCAGGTGTAGTAACCTTGTAGCCCTAACCATTAAGAACTAATAAATAAATGCTTGGTTAAGCATAAACAGGATGATAGGCAGTGAAAGAGTGATGATCTTGGTTTTTATGTAATATGCTCACTCTGTCATTTTATCTTGGAGGACGAAATAATATCCAAAACTAAAAGTTGCAAAAGGAACTACTTTGAGCGATTTGTTCTTAGCCATTTACAATGTTAATAGTACTCACTATGAATGATCATCTTTGTGGTTTTATAATGATTAATGTTAAGAACTAAAAATTCATGATTTCTGAAAAACATTTCCAATTTTGAAAACTGATGGCATACACGTGATCAGATTTTAAAATTTACTCTAAAAACAGAAAAAGAAGTAAATTGGATTGCAGAGTAAGTAGCCGCAGTCAAATGGAAGACTGTCCACCTAAGAAACACTTGATAACATGATTTGCAAAGATATTATAAATTACCCCCATATTAAATACAGCTCTCAATTCTTTCCCATGTGTTTTATGGGAAAGGTTTATGCTAACTAACCTAGATAACTGCTGATTCCTTCCATCATCCTATCTTTTTTAGACAAACTTCAAGAAATAATATGTCAAGTTGGGAGCGTCGAGAAACATGAAATATCAAATTTTTAAAAATTTCAGCTCCTATCATGAAAGTGATAATAAGAGTAAAGCTAACTTCATTATAACTACGCAATCAGAATTCCAAAAAAAACATGACAGGACATTCAGATAAAAAAAAAAGATCAATCAAACTGGTTGAGATTAAAGAAAACATTTAGATAATTTGCCAATCTGTGAACAGCTTGACTGAGTTTAAAAGGATCTTTATGATTGAGTTTAAAAGGATCTTTACAGCAGCAACACATAATTTTACTAAATATAGGCCACAGTGTATAAGTCAAATTGTTCACTTTTTTTTATTGGAACAATGTGGATTATACAAAATAATAAAGTTGTACTTGTTTTATCATTGCCAACTCAGACAAGGATTTTCTTTAACCCAAAATAGCAACTTGAATATCTTACCAACTATAAGAATACCTGAAGAATATAAGAAAGAATAAAAGAGTTTAGATCTACATTTTTCTTTTCAGAGTTCAAGTCTACATTAAAGCATCTCCCAAAGATACTGTTTTATACCTTGAATAATTCCAAAATATAAAATTACCACTTGCTTGGATGAGAGCTGTGGATTATTTGTGATTGAAGAATAAGAGAGCTATGTAAAAATTTCACACTTTGATTCTTTGCAAATCTTTTTTCAGTTACACAAAGTTAGGATTATATTCAAACAAAGTAAAAAAATGAGACGACCAACAAATTAAACTTTAAGTGCTTCATGGAAAAATGTCTTTAGCTTCCTTTGTAATTCCTCCAAAGATTAAAATTCTGCTACTGTGAGCATCCTACATATGCTGACTGAATGAGTTTTACTTTTTATTTTTTCTTTAGAGAGAAATGAAATCAGGATGACACCCCAGTTTTTCTGGGTATTTAAAGCTATTCATATATATCTAGTCTACAGAGGGCAGTTAATAATCATTCAGTATCCCTCCAGTTAGAAATAAGATTCAGCATTTGGTGAACGTCTTTCCAGCTATCCATGCCTACACAAAGTTGAGACTGAATTTTTTTTAAATGGGGAAATTCCACAAATGCTAGTTTTAACAACAAATAATAAAGCAAAGAAAAAATTGAAGTGGAAATTGTAGGACTTTAGAGAAACTTACTTCACTATGATTTGTTAGAAATCCTTAAACCTTTCTTTAAATTTAAGAAAAAAAAAACCCCATGAAACAGCTATAAATGGCCGAAATCAGCACTTAAAACAGCATCTCTTGAAAGTCTATTGTGAAAGATGTGTTAGCACATACACCACTTGCCTCTTTCTCCTTCAGTAGCTGATGTGTGTGTGTGTGTGTGTGTGTGTGTATTTCTACACTCTCAAAATTTACAACATTTACATGTTGTTTCATAACCATGATTTTCATGGTTGTTTAATCTTAGGTGTTTTTCCATTACATTTTATCTTGATTCATATCTTGCTAATAATTATCATGGGTGTCATAATCCTTAAATTCTCACATGTTTGAGAATGTTGTCTTTATATTTGAAAGAATATATATATTTGAAAGATAGTGCACCTGTGAATGAAATTCTTGGATCTTACTTCTTTGCCCTTGGAACTTGATAGACGCAGACCCACTGACTTCGGGAATTAAGTCTTGCTTTGAAGAAGTATAAGACACACCTGATTTTCCCCTTAAATATATGACTTACTTTCTCAGCTAGGATGCCCATATAACTTTATCCTTAAAGATCAGAAGTTGTATGATTATAGGTTTTGTGGTTGGTTATTTTGCATTGTTTTCTTGGATATGAAGGACCCTTGCAATAAATAGATCAAAATGTTTTTTTCTTCAGGAAAGTTTTCTTCTATATCAGAACATTTTTCTTCCATTTTCTGCTATTTTCTTCAGAAACACTGGTTTTGTGATTATTGGATCTTCAATATCTGTTCTGCCATACGAACAGACAGAAGTTGTCTGGTTTCTCTTTCATTTCTCTTGAATTTTCAAGGCTTGATTTTCATCTTCTATCATTTCATTGTACCACTTTGTACTCTTTTTTTTTTTTTGATGACCTGTTTTCTAGAAATCTTGTTTCTAATGTCTTTGAGACATTGGATTTTTTTTTTTTGTCATACTTTCTGTGTTTCTCTGCATCATTCCCCTTCAGATGTATATTCTCCATCAGCCTTTTGATTATGCTCCCGTTACTTTCAGGTTTTCTACTTAGATTGTGGTTGCTTTCTTTCTGTTGAGCAGCAATCCTTGAGTAGGGCATGCAGGATATCTTCCAGAAGACAGATGGTTATTTTGTTTGTTTGCTAATTTGTGTTTTGTGACTTCTTTGAGGAAGGCTTCCTGCATTGCTATTCTTATTTTCTTCTTCAAGAGTTCTTCCAATTCTTGAATCAGGAATACCACGAGGTTAATGCTATGAAACTTTAGCCCAGTGCCCAGATATTTCTCAAACATCAAAGGTTTTCTGGAACTCACACCACAGGCTGGCTGATCCTTATTTCTCTCTCTTTCTCAGTGCTTGTCTGTCACATTCCCTCAGGCTTCTCTGTAAAGTCTCATCACTGTTCATCAATCCTTTGCAGACTAACCTTTCATTCCTTCCATCTCAGAGTGACGTGATCGTTCTGTAAACAGTTTTAGGGATTCTATACCTGTGGATTGGAGGAATTGGTGGAGGATAAAATCGATTCTTTTAATACCACATTGCTGTTCTTTTTTGGTTGGAGTAGTGGAGGGCATATTTCAAAGACAGTATCATTTATTACTTGTTATCATTATTTTTTTGAAGTGATTTTATGTTATGTTGTTATATATGAGCTATAATACACTATAAGTTGTTATATTAGAGATTTCTCTGTTTATTTTACTTTCTAATTCAGAAATTGAGTCAGCAATGTTCTTTTCTTCTAATTAGGCTTTAGTTGTATCTAGGGGTTCCCTAGGTGCCCATGGCCAAGAACTCTAATACAAATAAAAAATGCAATATCATACTCTGTTCTATTTTAATTATCAACTGAGTTGAAGCAAAATCCACTGAGATAACTACTAAACAGCAATAGAAACATTTATGAAATGTGTGGTCCCCAGTAAGCACTTTTAACATCAGACCTAAAACAACCTGAGATGTCAAAAAGAGGGAGGCTTACACACCACTTTTTAATTTTATTTTAAAGAATAGTTTCTAAACCTTCAGAAAATGTTCCGATCAACTCTGCCTGGCTCCAGTCTGCCCTAATTATCTTTGGCTCTGAATTAGAGACAGAGGAACCTTCCTCAACTCCTGCTCCTCTCACTGGGAGTGTCTGCAACTAAAAATTCAAACAGGGTCGTGGGAGCGCCATCATCTAACCCAGCAACAAAAGGAAAAAAAATAAATAAATAAAAATAAAAATAAAAATTCAAACAGACAAAGAGCTGTTCTTCTGACTACAACAGGTTGGACTTGAGTTAGCTTAAATTTCTTTCTTACAAGTATAATACACCCAGATATCCTTCAAAATTTCTTTCCCTGTGTTTCTGTGGTGCTTAAACAAATGGCAATGTCATAGGTGAAAAGGGGGTTTTAAAACTATTACGACATGGATTGAGGAGACATATTGTCAAGAGTGATACAGAAGATAGTATTCCCCATTTCCCTGTCTAATGGTTCTCGAACTTCTAGATATGGGGGACAGGGGAGAGGTCAAGGTAAAAATGCTTCTTTGTCTTACAAATCAGGCTGAATTTTCTTCCTTAGGTAATGAAAATCCAAACCATGGCTTTCACGTGTTATGTTATGTCGTGATTGAGGATATTAGTCTAAATTTATGACTAATTGACCTTAGACATAGCCAAACAATTGTAACCATTGACTGTTGGTTAATCTTTGTACAAAGCTTTCCAATATTGTAGGCCACATAGCTCCTGGTTTTTTAAAACCCATGAATATCTGAAATATTTACAAAACAAATGGTTTGTAGTTGCATACTATAAAGTAATTTATTTTTTCCAGCATCGTTAATATACTTTATATACCTGTTTCAGCTGAGGACTTAAAATATTCACAAATATTCTTTCAGGGAAAATATCATTAAAGCTAATTTGGAAAAATTAAAGCAGAACAGCATTTCACCCCCAAACTGCAGATAACTAAAACAAACAAATAGCAAAATAAACCAAATAACAGACCTCAGGTCTTCTCGCTTTCCAAGAGACCCACTCTGAGATTCTAATTAGAATTCTGAACACACAGCAAGGGAGAAGTTACTTCTGTGAATGACTTAAAAATACAAAACCTGGGTTTGAATTAACTAACATCTATTATTCAACAGTTCAATTATACAAACAGTTACTGTACATATAGTACAAGGCAACGAATTAGGTGCCATGAGGTATAAATGACATACAAGACATTAGCCTCAAGGAGTGAACAATCTAGTAACTAGGAGATAAAGCATGTGCACAGGTAAATGGCAACAGGACTCAAAAGATGGCGATGCCATGAAAGATACAAATGAAAGGCAAGACTAGCAGAAGCCAGAGTATTTACATCTAGCTGGAGTAATAAAGAAGGCTTCATGGAGGAGTCAGCTTTTGATTTGAATAGCAACTTCAAATCAATCTGAGTTTGAATGGAAAAGATGGGGCTGGGAGTGGGCATTCCAGATGAAGGGCACAGCAGAAACAAAAGCAGGGAAATGTGGAAGTATTTGTGGACAAGTAGAGCATAGCGTTTTCTGAGTGGGAGATGCCTTAGACATTTGGTGGAAAGAAGCAAGAATTTGTATTAGAAAATTGACTGGGGTTTATTCATGTAAGAAAAAGTCATTTCCAAGCTTCACTATATATCAAAATCACACTGGGGGTCCTGTTAAAATTCCAGTTCTTAGGCCCATCCCCAGGGATTTGACATCAGTAGATTTGAGGTGATTCTGAGAATCTGCATTTCCAGTGAGCACTCCAGCTCATTCTGACATGTGCGGTCCTTAGACCACACTTGGAGAAACACCCATGTAGGGCTTGGAAAGCAAGTCTTTAGAACGTAGACTCTATATTTTTAGATAATAGAAACTTTGTATGTGTTTGAGCAGTGAAAATTTGGCTAGTATCATAGACTCTGGCTGGCCAGATTTGTATAGAGCATCAAATACTTTTTCTAATTTGAAAACAGACAATGTGTTCTTAAAAGAAAGCCACACACACACACAACAAGCAATCCCCGTCTCCATATTCTAGAAATCTCTCTTCTACTGAAAACAGTGTTCTGAAAATATACTGTGCAAGCCTAAGAATTCCGCAGTTTGAAGTGTCTGTACTCAGAAGCAGCATGAGACATCAAATGCTCTGCACATGAGTAGGAGCGAGTAGAAAAGAAATTTAAATAAGAGATGAACTGTGCTGTGGGGTAGCAGCAGGACTTATGTGGTGTCTGACCTGTCAGTGTTAAGTTAAAAAGGGGTGTGCTCAGGCGTACGTAAATCTTCATGCTGCTTTTCCTAATTAACATGTGAAAAATCTAGGGAAAATTTTCAGCAGGGTAATGTTTCTCTTTACCGTTTTATAATTCATTTTTTTCTTCTAAACCTTTTAACTGGTGGCTAGAATCCTGCAGTAAGAATCACATTCTTGATATTTTTTGACAGCATAGCCACATTTTCATCCTTTTGGTGTTTCTTAATTTCAGACTCTGCATTTTGACAGCTCAACCCTGTTGATTAATGCCTTGTAGGAACCCCTAGATGGCCTGCCTGTTAGCGATCTAATTTTGTGCTGGAATGCCTGGGCTGGTATGTTGCACCGATTCACCACCCAGGTGGCTACATTTGGACTAAATGAGGTGTGAAGGGTTTCATCTTTGCCCATCACCGTGTTCCTTAGCAGAGCTCCACAGTACGCAGCCACTGGTTCGACATGATTTGTCACAACCCATCAATAGAAAATAAATTATTGCCATTCTCACTTGTCAATGGGCTTGTCTTCACTTCAGTTGGCCTAATGATTGGAAGATCAAAGGGAACATTTCCCATCTTTGTGGAGCATGATTATGACCAAACGCACGGCTCCCCTATGCATCTTGGCCAGTAAAAACACGTAGGGAAAGCAAATTAATTGGCTGTTTTGTGCCAGTTATTAGAACATTACACTTGAAGTCTGCAGAAACTGATATTGGGCAAGCAAGATTAGGTCGGTTCTGACTTTTATTTGCTTAGTGCAACATGATTAGCAACTGCTTCATTCAAGGTTAGTGCACTCGCTGCCGCAGGGGAAAATCTTCATAACGTAATGATGCTGCATACTTTTAAGCTGATAAGCACGTTCCAGGCAAAAATCAAAAATCTCTTTGGGAAGGAAGCAAATGAGTAGATGTAACAGACAGCTCATCAAATGGCTTTAGAGTCATTCTTATGTCTGGCACTTTTGAAAATTATATTTCTATGAAACCCGTTCTACAAGCTATATTTGCAGAATGTAGAGGTGGTAATTGTGTCAGTTCAGGAGACAAAGAATAAAAGGACCCAAGGAGCAACAAGAAGTAGAAGGTGACACCTTTCAATGAACTAGCTTAAAATGAGCTTGGTTTAAAAGAAACTGAAAATTTATCTTCTTCTTCTTCTTTTTTTTTTTTTTACAAAGTACAGAAAGAACAAGGTAAAGCAAAAGAATCAATGGCAGGATATAAAGTCAGACCTCATAATTAAATTCAGAGATACAGTAGATCAAAGAGGAAACTGTATTAAAAATTAAGGCTAGGGCATAGATTTGAGTTTCCCTATTTTTTTTTTTTTTTTTTTACATGGGCAGGCACCGGGAATCGAACCCAGGTCCTCTGGCACAGCAGGTAAGCATTCTTGCCTGCCGAGCCACCGTGGCCTGTCTGAGTTTCCCTATTAACAGCTTTGCCTGGAGTATAATGACGAGAGACTTTCTCTAAGAAAATAATTAACAAAGATGGAATGTACAGGTAAAAGAATGCCTGAAACTTTATTTTATACATGATAGTGTTTTAGATTTTCATTATGTCTCCAAAACTAAACAACTTTTGTTACAACCCCATCTTGTCTGCTGCTGCTCTAGGGATAAGAAGGGGAAAAAACCAAAATCCAATTCCTAACTTCCATTCTTTTAGTGGATCCTCTTCTATCACAACGGCATTTCTGTAACCTACTATGCCCACAGGAGTGCAACTTAATCTTCAAACTCAGTTTAGAAATACTATTAGTGTAGTTTCCTGTTCGTTTAACTTACTTTAGGTTTCACCTCTGACAAAGAAAGGGCCACTGTGGTTTAAGAAACACTGAAACACATCTGCTTGGTGCCAGTGGCTCAAATGCATTGTTCTAGTTTGCTAGCTGCCAGGATGCAATATACCAGAAACGGAATGGCTTTTAAAAAGGCAAATTTAATAAGTTGCTAGTTTACAGTTCTAAGGCCGAGAAAATGTCCCAATTAAAACAAGTCTATAGAAATGTCCAATCTAAGGCATCCAGGTAAAGATACCTTGGTGCAAGAAGGCCAATGAAGTTCAGGGTTTCTCTCTCAACTGGAAAGGCACATGGTGAACATGGTCAAGGTTTCTCTCTTGGCTGCAAGGGCACATGGTAAATATGGCATCATCTGCTAGCTTCCTCTCCAGCTCGCTGGGAGGCGTTTTCCTTCTTGATCTCCAAAAGTCACCAACTGGTGGACTCTCTGCTTTGTGGTTCTGTGGCACTCTGTGTTGTGGCTTTCTTATGGCTCTGTCGTTCTCTGCTCTCTTAGAATCTCCTCCTTTCTCCAAACTGTTTCTTCTTTTATAGGATTCCAGTAAAGTAATCAAGACCCACCTGGAATGGGTGAAGCCATATCTTCATCTAATCCAGCTTAACAACCACTCTTAACTGAGTCACATCTCCAGGGAGATGTTCTGATGACAATTTCAAACATACAGTACTGAATAGGAATTAGAAGAAACAGCTGCCTTTACAAAATGGGATTAGGATTAAAACATGGCTTTTCTAGGGTTCATACATCCTTTCAAACCAGCACATGCATGGACGTTTTCTCCCATACCACAGACATTTTGCCAAACTTAGTAGTTTTTCTCCTCTCTCACCCTCTTTCACTAGAATGTATTACTGTCTTTTCATGTTTGGGGGAAATAAAGTTCTTGGACTACCAGGTCACCCCTTTGGCTTCTGAATTAGGCTCTCAAGACTTCATAGTCAACTCTGTCTTTAACACGGTTAGTGCTCCTTCCTTAGGGAGCCTTGCCTACTCAAGGTCTTATTTCCCTCTATCCTGTATCTCTATTCCTACCACCCTCTATTAACGCACACTGAATCTTCCACTACTTTGTCACTCTTTTTTTTTTTTAAGCAGTTTTATTCTCACAAACACAATTCCTCCAAAGTGTTCAACCAATGGCTCTTGGGATAATCATAGAGTTATGTATTCACTACCACAGTCAATTTGAGAACATTCTCACTGCTCTGAAAAAAAATTTTCCATGCCCCTTACAGTCCCCTATTATTGCTGCTTAGCTTTGGTATAGTACTTTTGTTAACAAAGGTTGGAAGAATTTTACAGTGTTACTGCTAACTGTGGCCCTTAGTTTGCATTAATTATGTTTTCCCCATATACCACCCTATTATTAACACCTTGTAATAGTGACGTACATTTGATCTAGTTCATGTAAGAACTTTCTCATAGTTGTACAATTAACCACAGTCATATTCCATAACAGGTTCGCTATCTTATACAGTTCCCGGGTTTTGGGACTAGTTTTCCTTCTAGTGACATACACAACACTAGACTTCCCCCTTTCAGCCACACTCACACTCAACACTGTTAATTACATCTACAGTATTGTGCTACCATCACCTCTATCCATTTTCAAACATTTACAATCAGCCTTACTAAAAATTTAGTACACCTTAAACATCATCTGCCTGTTCTCTACCCACTTTCTATCTTCTGTAACCTGTACTCTAGGTTTTAATTTCCAGAGTTTGCTCATTATAATTAGCTCATGTTAGAGAGAACATACAATATTCGCCCCTTTGTGTGTTTAGCTTATTTCATTCAACATAATATCTTCAAGGTTCACCATTGGCACATGATGTGATCCTATAAAATCCTCAGACAAAATGATAACAAAAAGAAAACTCTTTAAAATAGTCTCATATTCATTGAGGGAAACAGGTAATGTAAGAACATTTCCTTTTTATTTTGACCTTATCTTACTTGAGTGTACTTTCCTAGTGTCAGCATTGTCCCCACCCTTTTCTCTTCTCCCATTTGGATACCCTGAGTGTTCCTGTGGAGATTCGTTGCTCAAGGCCCTTCACTCTAATTGTCCCAGGGCTTTGACTCCTCTGAGAAATTTTCCCCATTTTGGGCCATCTTTTCTCTTGCTTTAATCAAACCTTATTTCTTCTTACCCTCTGTGGTGGTTTGATGCTGTTTGTTCCTAGAAAGATATCTTCGTAAATCTAATCCATTCCTGTGGGTATGAACCCATTGTTAAGTGGCACCTTTTGATGAGGCTACTTCATTTAAGGTGTGTCCCACCTTAATCCAGATGACTCCTAGTCCTATCACTGGAGTCCTTTCTAATAGAACAAAATTCAGAAAAAAAAGACAGAAAAAGCCAGGGAAGCAAGAAGCTGAAATCAATGGAACCCAGGAGAGAAGGGAGAGACCAGCAGGTGCCATCATGTCACAGAGGAGCTATGGATCACTGGCAGCCGGTCTTCAGGAAAGAAGCACATCTCTATTTGAGACTCTTTATACTTTGGCCAAGATGAACTCCTGGCACCTCATGTTCAATATCCGAACTAGCACTCATTATCTCACTGCCCCACTTTCTTTTACTGACCCATCCTTACTGGGCTCCTTTATTGTGATTTTGGTGTATTTAGGGAAGATAGGTTGACTTATCCATTCTGGAAGAACCTTTTCCAACATGCTTTGTTTAGGCTGTACAGCACTGCCAACATATCAATTTAGCATTATTCTGTCAGTTTGGAATTATAAGTCAGCTGGCTTATTCTACCTTAAGTAGGTATTGGTTCTCTCCAGCTATTACAAAGCAAAGAGCAGAGCAAGGACATAAGGAAAGCAAGGTTTAAGGAAGATCACTCTGGCAGTAAATTGAAGAAATTGAATCCAGAAATACAGCCTGAAAATACTATGGGGCTAAAAAGGATACGCAGTAGAAGTGGGAATAGAGAAGGAAAATTTGTAATAGATGTGCTAAGAGAAGCATTGGTTGGAGCCTGCTATATTTTCTTGGAAGAGAAGGAATATTTAGTGGCTGCCATTTGGTCTTTTTTTTTTAACATGGCTTTTAACTTTGGTCAGGAGGAATAAAGTGACTAGGATGTGGTGATAATTTGAAGTGGTAATAGTTTGAATGTGGTAATAGATTGGAGACAGTGCCTGCCTGGTTCTGGGAACATTAGGCCAGGCCTGCCAGGCCCTGTTCATACTAGAAGCTCAGCCTGTCCTGAACGAGTTAATAAATGTAGCCCCAGAGCTGGATTTGGTAGGAGAGTCATTTTCTTCTGCCTCTTCACTTCCCCTTCATAGAAAATACTCATAAGAATTTTCTCAGAGTCCCTCCCTAGGCGATAGGATTAGGCTAGACAGGCCACAAAGAAATAACAACTAGCATGCGGATTTTTAATGTGATTCTAATTCTCTACCATTACCCTTTCCTTGGTGATAGTTAAGATACTGAAAAATATAGAAACAGATTAGATTAAAATCCATATTTTAATCCTCCGGTTGCCAAATTTCTCTGAACCAATGTTAATTAAATAACTCGAGTTAGGTCCTCATTTACATATTTACTCTTTAATTATTGTGATCATCTTCACTTCAAAATTCTGCATCCACTGGAAATGAGGCCCATAAAACAAAAAATATTGTGACACATCCATGTTGCATGAGAGGAAAACAGGAGCATGTCAAAAGATAGGCTTTTTTCTTTTACTGTATCTATACATGTAGGAGTTGAACACTAGACAAGCATTCAAACTTGAAGCTCCAATATCTAGATAACTAAGGGAAACATTTCAAACTTAACTCACATTTCCCTTAATTTTCTATTTTATTTGGTGAGTATAGACAGTTTTCAATGACTTATGTGTCACTTTAGATTACCTTAAAAGTGAAATAAATAGCAAATCAACAGACTGAAAGAATTTAGCAAGAGAGTAAAAGGCTTCATTCTTACAATGCACATTAGAAGTACTGGTGCCTGGTTTCACACCTTTTGCACATAGTAGTTTCCATTATAGCTGAACAGGGCTCCATGAAAGAGCTATGAACACCAAGTTTCCACAATGATCGACAGTTGCTGTTCTAGTTTGCTAGCTGCCGGAATGCAACACACCAGAGATGGATTGGCTTTTAATAAAAGGGGATTTATTTTGTTGGTTCTTCAGAGGAAAGGCAGCTAACTTTCCACTGAGGTTCTTTCTTACGTGGAAGGCACAGGATGGTCTCTGCTGGTCTTCTCTCCAGGCCCCTGGGTTCCAACAACTTTCCCCGGGGTGATTTCTTTCTCCATCTCCAAGGGCCTGGGCTGAGCTGCAAGTGCTGAGATGAGGAATGCCAAGCTGCTAGGCTATGCTACATTGCGATCTCTCATTTAAGCACCATCCAATTAAGTCAAACGTCACTCATTGCAGCAGACACGCCTCCTAGCCGACTGCAGATGTAATTGGCAACAGATGAGGTCCATGTACCGTTGGCTTATGTCCGCAGCAACAAGATTAGGTATGCTCACCTGGCCAAGTTGACAACTGAATCTAACTAACACAGTTGCCATAAAAGTGAGCAGTGAGTGGAACCCTGATGTCAAGCATGCTATTTATATACTCAGGATTATCGTGGGCTGAACAAGTGGCCCACTGAACAGCATATTTCATTATATGTACCCATAATGTAGATTGGCTTACATTTAAAAATGACAGTCAATTTAAATCGTACTTTCTTAAAACTTATAATAATGGAGGTAAAGATAGAACTATAGTGCGGGAAGAATACAAGAGACATCTTCTATCTTTTGCTCTTCATATTCAGATATTGGTGCTTTTTGAAAGGGGCAAGCACATTTTTCATAGAGATTTTAGCTGTAGATATTGAGAATATGGGAACATGTATGGATTGCAAACACGATACTAAGGGGGCAGTGTGATTAGTAATCAGAACTACTTAGAAGGCAGTAGATTTTCTTAACTAACCAAGAAGATGGGAATGCTGCAAGCACCTCATATACAGAATCATCTCTTGGTTATAATGCCCAATAAAATACAATCATGGGACACATCAAGTCAAGGTAATGAAATTTAGAGAACACTGAATATATATGATATTTGGTCACAAAATAATCACATGATAGAATAACAGCAAAATGGAACACCAAAGCCTTCAAGCAAAGGGTGTGGGCCTACAATGGAAGCCAAATAACTATGGTCGTGTCTCAGTATCACATCAAAAGCCAGAAAATCACACACAAAAATGAAATTATTGGAACAATAATGATATTCTTTAGAAATTATTGGGATGACGTGAAGAATTTCTGATATTCTCATAAGAAGTGGGGACAACCAAAGCAATAGGCTAAGCCCTCAATCTTGGGGTTTGTTCATATGAAACGTATCCCTGCAAAGGACAGGCTAAGCCTACTTAAAATTAGGCCTAAGAGTCACTCCCAGAGAACCTCTTTTGTTGCTCAGATGTGGCCTCTCTCAGTCAACAGGACCAGCAAACTTGCTGCCTTCCACCTTTCTACATGAGGCATAACTCCCGGGGGTATAAATCTTCCTGGCAACGTGGGGCAGAAATCCTAGAATGAGCTGGGACTCAGCATTAAGGGACTGAGAAAGTCTTCTAGACCAAAAGGGGGAAGAGAGAAATGAGACAAAATAAAGTGTCAATGCTGAGAGATTTCAAACACAGTTGAGAGGTTATCCTGGAGGTTATTCTTACATATTATACAGATATCACGTTTTTAGTTAAGGTATATTGAAGAGGCTAGAGGGCAGTGCCTGAAAATGTAGAGCTGTGTTCCAGTAGCCATGCTTCTTGAAGATGATTGTATAATGATAAAGCTTTCACAATGTGACTGTGTGATTGTGAAAACCTTGTGTCTGATGCCCCTTTTATCTACAGAATGGACAGATGAGTAAAACATATGGATTAAAAATAAATAAATAATAGGGAGAACAAGTGTTAAAATAAATTTAGTAGATTGAAATCAATGAAAGGGAGTGATAAGGGGTATAGGAAAAAAATAGGGGAAACAAAGGCTAAAATATATTGGGTAAATGGAAATACTAGCAGTCAATGAGAGGGAGGAGTAAGGGGTATGGTATGCATGAGTTTTTTCTTTTTTCTTGTTATTTCTTTTTCTGAATTGATGCAAATGTTCTAAAAAATGATCATGGTGATGAATATACAACTATGTGATGATATTGTGAGTTATTGATTATATACTAAGAATGGAATGGTCAACATGGTAAGAATGTTCATGTTTGTATGTTGTTATGCTTAAAAAAAAGAAAAGAAACTATCAGAATGAATGCTTTTGAAATCCTGAACTATTAATAGTTTCCCAAATTTAAATGCTATTTCATACCTTTTGTTTTTGTTCATACTTTTTTTCCCCATCTTCCTTGAATAACTTTGCTTCTGTCTTTTACATTACTCCTACTAATCCATCTAGACTGAGTTCCAACCATCCTGCTTCTGGGAAGCCATTTCTGATTCCACAGGCTGGGTTGGGGCTCCCCCCATCCCAGTAGCATTCCAAGCATATCTCCAGGAACCACCACACTGGAAAGGATTTGCCCCACTGTAAGTGATTTCAGGACAAAGATTGTGTTGACCCTTTCATCTTTTCATTCCTTTTCTTTAGCACAGGGCTTCTTGCTTGGTGGATATTCAAAGGTTGTTGAACTAAACCACAGAATGAAACAGGAGAGGTCTGACACACAGAAGACTGCCTATATACCATACACTTGACCCCACACTGGGACTCAGCTGGAGTGCTTCCTCCATGAACTCATTCCATGGGTCCTGCCTCTAAGCCCTAATATATGGTCCTTCCCCACTTCACCTGTTAAAATCCTACCCAGGCTTCAAGGTCTCCATCCAGTTACCTGTTCTCCAGGAAATTATTCCATACTCCCCAACTGGATATTATTTCTCTACCCTTATTCCATAGATACATTTTTCTTCTAATGACACCTTATTCAGCTTTGAGGTTTCATTATTTATATTTCTGTCTCCTATCTAACTTCGTGCTCTTGCATTGGCTATAGTAAATAGTCCTCAGTAGTTATTTAATTGAATAAAATTAACCTAAGGCAAAAGTAATTTTAATTTGGTTAAGTTATATCTAGAGTTGATTATAAATATTATGTTTCCTAGATCATGAGCAATGAAGGAAAAAAAATGTTTTCTTTAAAAAAAAAGAGCTATATAAACACATTACAAAAATATATCCTAAATTCACAGTTTTAACTATAGCAAATTTATACCAGAAAAAGACAGCTAGACTAACTAAATCCTGTGACTCTTGATTCAGATTCCATTTAATTAAGAATTTATGCTACATAATTTGATCTGGTTCTTTTATACCTTTATCTGTTAAGACAACACACAGGCCTCTTTCCTTCCCTTCTTCCATAAGGACACTTGTCTTTTCATGGTAAAACCCACTTACCTTGCCGGGAAGTTAGGATGCATATGACAAGTTAGATGATGCATTGGGGTCCATTTTTTCTCATCCATGCCTTTGCCTGTAAGTTCTAGGTAAAACTTTGAAAGTATGTAATTTTTCCATGATGAAATAATCTATTCACTTCCATATAATAAGTTCCCTTTCTTTTTCTCTTAACTCACCCCTGGGTTACCCAGGACTACTTATAATAAAATATTTTAGGTGGGAGAAATCTTAAAAATCACCTTCTATGACCATGGTACAGCTCTCCTTAAATCCTAGTCAAACAGGGCCAACTCACCCACATTGAAAAACTAACTGTTTCAGCTAATTGGATAAAAGAATTCTTGCCAATAGCCAACCGGGTAAAGTTAAAGGCCATCCTTGGGTCTCCCTCTCCTCTCCCAGGCAATTAGTTCATATTTTAATGGTGATTCACTGAAGATAATGTTTCACTCAATATTTCAGGTAAGAAGGGAAGAAAAAAGGAGAGGAGAGCATGGAGTACTGGCAGGCTGTAGGGGTGTTTTGGGTTTTTTTTTTGCACACCATTTATTTATTCTGTGCATAGGACTCGACCCCATTTATTATTTTTGAATAAACAGAAAAAAATTTCTCAATGGTGGCAAGAGAGGGACACAAAAGAAAGCAGGAATTTAAATTGCAAGATGTTATTCTCAAAATTGGAACCTCATCTGGAAATTCATAATGAAATGTGACAAGGGACATTTGTGCCCAGTGACCAGAATGTCACTATGCATTTCTTTGCAAGGTGCACTCTTGCATAATTAGCTTTCAACAAGCATAAAAGCATGCCTCAATGTAACAGGGCACTATTTTATTTATTTTTATATGGTGACCAAATGAAAATACATTATACTTTATTCAGCCATATACCAGATACTTCCTCATTTTTAATACTGTTAATGTTTTTAATGGTTAAAAATAAAAAATATTAAAACTATATTCTGATCAAACAATACCTTTTTGGATGCTATTAATTTGAAAAGTTAGTTTTCATTTTCACCATGTTAGAATTCTGTGAGATGGACAGTATTAATAATAAAAAAAGTAAAGAGGCACAGGGAGACTTGATTCATGTCAGAGAGCTAATTATGGCCTGGGTGGTTATCTGTGGTGCCAGAAATGGGACACAGGACTCTTGGGTCTCACACCCCAACAATATTTAGCCCAAAGAAGTATTTTGGACGGACTATGCCCCTTTGAGGGCTCTCATTTGCATCTTGCTTTAGGCCTTTACATAAATTTGAAAGGGGAATCAATGAGCTACCTTTACCCATCAGTTTGCCAGATCTCCTGTCCTTACAGGCTGTTCTCAGGAGATGGGAGTCGTAAGTGCAACCCTGCATGTCAATAATCTGACAAACATTTTCCAAGTAAAATGAATATGTTAAATTCCACATTTTATTTTGAGCTTTCCTATGATGTATAAGCATGCTGAGTCTACCTAAGATTGCTCTTCTGTTCCAGAAATTGTTATTAAAGGAGAAAGTGAAACTATTTTTTCTTTTAGGATGATTAAAGATGCCTTCTTTAATTATTACAATAAAGATCCTCTAACCAACAACATATGTTTGCTAATAATTTGAATTCTCTCTAATAGAAGGCATTTAAAATGCCTTAGTTGAAGATTGATTCAAACTAAAGTGCTCTTTGGGATTCATCTCAACATCTCTCAAGTGGCATTATTTTTCTAATAATCTTTTACTCTATCTTCCATATTCCAAAGAGCTTATGTCCAACCTATAATTATTTCCTACTAATTAGAGTAATTCATGGTTAATTATTTAAAATGATTACTCTTCAAAGATCAAATATATTTCTTGTCATGACATTATATATATATATAAATATAAATAAAATATTACCATAATGCAAATCTCTGTCAGAAGAGAATATGTTTTTTATTTTCTCTAAATAGCATTAAATCATTCTTCAGCAGCAAAGACCCCATGGTTCCCCGCTTCCATTAATGTGGACTAGAGAAGGGTAAGCTGAACCATGAAGTCATGATTAAAACTGCTTTTGATAATTACTAAGAATTAGTTATATTGATTATATAGTGCTAAGTCATTTATTATATTCTTAAAGACGATTAGCAAAGTAGTAAGACCTAGTAATGGACAAATGCAAACAGTAAATGGGTTAACTTGGGATTCCTGTGCCTATATATGTACTTTGAATGGACTGTGCCTTTTTGTGTGCCCATATCTGGGTCCTGATCATGGCTAAATCAACCTTTCCTGGGATTGCCCTAGGCCCACTCTTCTCTCCATAGGGCAGCTCTTTCCCCTCTTTAATTTGCCTAGGGGAGCCCTACAGCTTTCTCTGTCTCTACACTTTGCCTGAATCCTGCACTTTACTCAATTCTGATTCACTCTCCACTTCGTTCTACTCCAATTACCATAGGAAACACAACTGTGTTTCCTGAGAGGATGAGCAACTCTGGCTAAATTTGTCTTAGACAATTGCTGTAACATACAAGTGTTCTACAGAGTCAACTGTTCTACATGCACTTATTGAGCACTTCCAGTGCACAAGGCCCTCAAGTTGTATAGTCTCCTAAATGAGGTTGAACATACACAGCAAGTCATAAAACAGTTCTGTCAAATTCAAGTTAAAGAGGAGAAAAAAGTTATAAATGCAGAAATAGAAGAGGAAGAAAAAAGATTATTAGGAATGACAGCTACTTCTATAATCTGGAAGACAGAAGTGGAAATTGTAAGTCTGGAAATGCAAAACTGTTGCTAAAAGAAAGCAAAATGCTTCAGGTTGACAGGAACTGACCATCATCTTTTTCATCTTCACTAAAACTTTTTAACTTAGTTTATTTGCTGTTTCTCCTCTAGTTGGAATACAGCTCAAATTAAAAAAAAAAAAAAAAAAAAAAAAACCAGAAAAAGCCAACTAAATTTAAAAATGTTTTTCTCAAATATCCAGATTTTTGCAATAGCCATGAAAGAAAATAGGAAAAAATAAAAAATGGAACTAGATAAATTACTGTATGAATTCTGTGACAAATAGTTATGCTTGCTAAATAGTCCTCATGCCCCTTTTCAGTTACATGAGCTATATGACTAGTTCTGGTCAATGGACAAAAATACTCCATGTCAAAGCATTTAATTGCCAGTGGTGGTGAAGGAGTTAGGTAGAGAAAGAGGGAGCAAGACATGACCCTAAGATCCATAACAAGAAGTTCCTTTTGGCTCGGGCACACTTAGGCCTCATACATCTAGCCCTTGCTTAGGCTGGCGTCCAAAATGAACTACGGAAAAGTGTAGCTTATCAACCCCATATTAGCCTAACCAGAGGGGGAGGACCCTTCAAAGTCCTTGTAATGCAAGGATTCAGACCTCAGAGGCCTTCTCCTCTTTTGCAGAATGCCCCCACTCACTGCTTTGAGCACGCACTTTCACTATGCATTAAGCTTTTGGCTATACACACTGACTAGTTCTCGAATTCTTCCCTGCGACTGAGTCAAGAAACCATCACGGTGTCAGCCCCTGGTTGAGGTCTCCACTTCCCTGTGAACTCCTTGGGCTCTCTGGCATCCAGCTGAGAACTCTGGGGGCTCTCTGACATCATCAAACTTATTAAACTTTTGGCTGTACATATTGACTAGTCCTTATGACTGAGGCAAGAATCCTAACAGCACCAGCCCCTTGTTGAGGTCTCAACCTTTCTGAGAACTGTCCTGGGGCTCTCCGGCATTGGCAGGAGACCCTCCAGTGTCCTCTTTCTCTGCCATGGTAGCCAAGAAGGTCTTGTGCTGAGATGGTGAGGTCAAAAGATGGAAGTGGCCTTGGTTGTTGAGTGACCACATGGAGGACACTGCAATGGAGAGTTGCCTGGACTCACAAGAGAACTTGCTTGCACAAGGCATAAATCTTCCCATAACCTCTAATCTGGACTATCTCTTCTCAAAACCCACATCACAGTCATCATTTTGGAATTTTGTTTTGCTTCCTTCCTGTTTTAGCTCTCCTGTTTCCTGGATCTCCTATCTTCTTTCTTGGTTTACTCCATTATTTTGCCAATGCACATTGCTAGTACCTTCTTTTAAAAAAAGGGTCCATGGAAAGAGTCCATAGGAAGTAAATATTTTGAATTCTTGCATGTATGATATGTTTTTATTGTGCCCTCTGAATTTTGAAATCAATAATCTGTTGTCTTCCAGCTTCCATGGTGCTTTTGAGGTGAGCAATGATAATCTGATTCTTGTACTCTCTATAGAGCCTGCTTTTCTTTTTTTGAGTGGGTTTTAAGATCATCTCTTTATCTCTAATGTTTTAAAAGTACATGATGATGGGCATTGGCAGGGTCTTTTCTCATATATCTGTTGAGAACTTGATAAATCCTTTAAACGTAAAATTGGTCTTTCAATTTAAGGATTTTTTTTTGTATAAGTTCTTTGGCAAGTTTCTTTCCTACAGTTTTTTCTGTCTCCTGTTTTTTTGAGGAGACTCCTTATTAGTTGGAAGTTAGAAAGACATGCTGGATTGTACTTCTGATTTTCCTATATTTTCTCTTATTTTTCCATATTTTTTCCCAAAGTGTTGAAATCTGCCAACATTATGGTCTTCTCTCCCATTCCTTTGTCTTTAGGGATTCATAGTCTTCTTTTTATACCTTTACAGTCATTTTTGTGAGACTTCAGGAGAGAGAGAATCTGCCATGTCTAATGATCTGCTATGTTTAACAAACAGTTCTTAATGAACTTTGCAGATTGTTTTAATAAAGGCAGACATATGTATATGTTGCCCAAAGTTTCTTATAAGGACATATTGACCTATTGAGGTCAATGAAACATTTTTTAGGAAGCATAAACAAGGGGCTGGTCATCTATGCCACTCATATGGATCAACTCTTCTTTACATCCTTCCTAGTATTTTCATTGTTATATGCAACATAAAAGATTAGTGTTTTACTCTTTTTCAATTAGTTTAGATTGTTGCAGGCTCACAATGGACACTATTGCCACAAAACCACAGGTGTTCTGGAGAAAGGATAATGAAATAGTAATTGGGTCCATGAAAAATTTCCAATGGAAATAAAGTTAGGGAATAACATGTTTCTTTCCTTTACCCTTCAGTAAGTTTTCCACAAAAAATTCTCAGACTTTTCCTTTGAGGGTTTTGTAGTCATTGATACTATGGGGGAAGGCTACACAATTTTACTTCTTCTAAAGGGGAGCAATTCTTTCTCTAATATACAAAAGTCATAATACTAATCTGCATGCAACATGCCTCAGTATAGCCTCAGGGTACATCTTAGTGTGTAATGAAATTGTTCCACATAGGCCCATTTCTCAGAATAATGCCAGAATATGGTTACATGGGTAGCATGATGGCATGTCCTCAAACACTCACCACTATAAATACAGAATCCCTTTTTTGTGCTTGTAGAAATAATTACCTATCTTCCATATCTGGAAGACCTTATGAGAGACCGCATGCTGTTTACTAAGACTGTTTTTCAAACAACGAATTAAACAATAATTTTTTTATTACTTTGCTTTCTGCAATTCACTGGATATACAAGGAAGAAGAAAAGCTGAAGGTAATAGTGGAATAACTTTTATCTAACTATCTGGAAAACTGCTTTGCTATGCAACTCTAAATGCTGTTGCTGATTTTTTGGTCTTTTTGTTTATAATGTAAAAAAATGTGAATATTCTAATCATTACCTATTTGGGTGAATGTATAAAAAGTTGAAGAATTTTTACGATGACATTATTTATGCAAAATATCAGAGATCAGGTAAATGCTCAATTATGGAATATTCATATATTTTGGTACATCCATTCTATGTATATTTAGGTGGCTAACCTAAAATGATAATGTAGAACAATAGCTTTCAGATGGGGTGTGATAACACTCATTTGTATGATTAGAAATGGGTAGAGGTACAGCTAACGTGCTAGGAAATGTGCGTCTCCAAAAATAATCTCATCTATACCACAGCCTGATGGTCAAGATCTCAGCACATCCTTTGAGTTTCGCACTAGTGAACATGTGAGTTGCTTCAGGGAAAAAAATAGGTAACTATTATGAAAAAAATTTAGTGATGTGAGAAGTAATAGGGAATAACTAAAGACAGAAGAAAATGAGCTGAACTGCCAACTCAAGGCAGCTACATGGACTCGCAGGCACTGACTTAAGAAAGTACACAAGTATTAAACAAATGGTCAGAAAAACAGCACCAGCAGAACATCAGAATATGAATTGTCTGCTCTGAAAGCTTAAGGGGACGTTAAATTATGTTTCACACATATCTGTTCTGAGGCCATATTTTCTTTCTCTAGTATAATTCCATTTGTTAGCTATGGAATTTGTTTTTCGCTTCTCTCTTTACTTTAAGGAAGTTAAGGTTAGCTGATGTATTTTTCACTCTCTACATTTGAATTGGAGGTAAGACAATTCCCATTGAGGGTTCTTGTGGAACTTCATTTTAGTTATGCTTTAATAAAGTCTTATTTGTATTGACATTTGGGGCCGCGTTGCATTCCCTAACTGATAAACTACTTGAGTTTACTTTTTTATGGAGGGATTTTAATTTAATATGATCGAGTCAACCATTGTTTTTCCAGTTTTATATGCATGCCTGGAAGCCTTTTAATAACTTGCAATTACAAACAAAATGAAAGTGACTTTTAGGGTAGATACACTTGTAATTGATATTTTTATCAACTCGGAGTGTTTATTTGTTTTGCCAAAAAAAAAAAGGAAGTGTATTCTTTCCATCCTTCGGGAATAAGGAGCAAGGAAATTGTAATTTACAAGAGTTGTGAGAGATACCATAGATAAAATGAAAAGAAATTCATGCTGATATATTTCTTTCTCTCTAGACATAAGATCCTTGTATAACTCACAAAAGTTAAAAGTTCATTTTCCTTTTCTTAATAAATTCATTGACCTTTCTGCATGAAGCAGTTTAGGGATCAAGGAATGGTAGAATATTTTTTAAATATATTAATAAATAGTAGATAAGGTTTGTATGAACTAACATCTTGCAGAGGTAAATTACACTATTTTAATTTCCAAAATTGTACATTGTCAATATGGAAGAATAGGACTTTGGACTCAGAGGAGAGTTTGAGAAATGACAGAATCCTGCCTAAGGCCACAGAGAAGCAAGAACAAGAAACATAATAGGGAATCTGCAAAATTCGCATGCTATGATTATTCTCTTCCAAAGCAGTTAAGAACTTTGAAAAGATACAATGTCCTCAGCAGTTTAAACTTACTTTTACTCTATCTTAGTAGAATGTATTATAACTCAAATAGACATGATTTCCTAGGAGAAATATTGAGACAACTCCTTTATAGCAATGAAGGATTACTGAACAATGTTTTTGGAGAATAAATAGTTATAGAAATTTGAGATTGAGATGGCCTTTCTAAGGAGTAGACCACAACTATGAAAACATAATATAGGTATTTAAGCTTATTTCTCATCCTCTGTCATTGAGCCTTTTCAAGTGTTTGTGTAGTAGTCAATTTGACACCTCAAGGATCCCTAATTTTTATGAATATGTCAGCATGTTGTAAACATATTTTGAAAGTCTCATTTAAAAAGCAATCTGTACCTTACTTGGTCCCAAGATTGAATATGATTTTTCACAATAGTTATAGGGCTGACAAAACACTGAGTGAATGGGAGATGTGGTTGCAGCAGGGTCAGGGGCCCAGAGAGGGAGTGGAGAAATATGAGGATTTAAATAATTTGCTTTAGTGATAATGCTTTGTCTCTGCCCTCAAGAAGCAATACTTACAGCTACTATTAGGTAAGCTATGCTAAAAATGTGGAGAAATAACACCACTTAGATTTGGTTTCTTCGTTTGTATATAGGGCTAATTCCTATCTCGCAGATTATTGTGAAGACAAAATTATATAATATATTTAACAGTCATTCAAATTCAAAGTATAAAAATTATTCAAGGTTTAAAATCCCTAGATGTAATTTTCATAAACTAAGGAACACTGAAAAATCTTGCAGGAGTCTTTAGACCCGTGGATGTGTCCCTGATGTGACAGAAAATGTTGTATCATTAAAATGAAGTAAAGATTGAAAGTAGCACTGTCTAATATAGATGTCATCTACATCATCTAAGACTCCAAGGGTCCATACATCACAAATCTTCAGAACATTTAAAAATATACTCCCAAATGCTTTTGACACAATCACCAGCTGTTGCCATACTCATTCACATTTGCTTACAGCAAATCTTGTTTTTATGTATCTCTGAACTCAGGTTTAAATGGTAAAATAACTGCATCAGACTTGCAAATAATAACTAACATAGTTACTAATATATGCACTCACAGGAAAGAATAGTTTAAGTTTTGCTGCTGATCTCATTTATTTTGCTGCTTTCATGGTAGCAAAAATTTAGGTAGGATTGTAAAAATTACCTGCTTGTGTACAGTACTAAAATAAACTTCCTGAGTCATTTGTTTCTCTCTCTTGCCTATGTGCATATGTTACATGATAAATATTTCAGGAAAAGTCTGATATCAATACCAATCTCCTACTCCAGAGTTTCTATTTGTTCTAGTTCACAACTTTGATATCCTGGAGTTCTCTTACATTCTTGCCTTTTCTACATCCATAGTTAATTGTTCAAGTCCTAGCCATGCTTTGTTCTCATTTTTTCCTCTTTTGTCCTAGTTTACAGCTGTTTCATTTAGATAGTCCCCTAAGAATCTTCCATACAAACTTTCTAAACTCATTTTCTATGGTACTACAACAAGCAAAGCAAGTCTAATCCTTCATCAAATATTTTTTGACTTGGGGTGGAGTGGTTGCAGGAGTATGAGTGGTTTTCTTAAGACAGAGAACTCTTCTCAGTGGGGATATTTGTGCTGATACCTGAAGGATGACAAAGAATCAACTGTTCAAAGAGCTGGGGGATAAGTGCTCTTAGCAAAGGGGAGAGCAAGTTTCAAAGGCTTTAGTGTGTTTGTGTGTGTGTGTGTGTGTGTGTGTGTGTGTGCAAGCTTGGTGTGTTTGGGTAAAAGAAAGAAGGGTAGGAGATTTGTGGAAAGATGGTGGAATAGGAAGTTCTAGGAATCAGTCCCTCCACCAAACCAACCACTAAACAGGCAGGAACTATAGGAATAAACTATTTCAAAACCTTACAGTCCAGTAGAACACCATGCAGCATCCAGGGAAGAGGAGGAGGAAGAGGTTGGTAAATACCAATAAATACCAGTAAGCTGATCTCTCTACATTTGGTTCACTGGTGCTCAGCCATTCTCTCAGGGCAGGGAGCAGTGGGGTCTAGCTCTGGTATAGCCTGCTGGTGCCAAGGAGGGACCTAACATTCCACTTTCCCAAGATCCAGGGAGGGAAGGTGTGGGCCAATTGCTGATATCTACATTTGATTAGCTACTTCACATGGCTGGGAGCCAGGGCTCTGAGGGTAACCATTGTTTCAACCTTTCATGGACAAAGGCAGGGGAGGAAACTTAAATACGGTAGGCTTCCCAAAGCTGCAGAGGATGGTTAAAGGGCTGCATGGGCTGGGCAGGGGCTGAATCAAGAAAACACAGCTTTGGAGAGTTATGGAAGAAGCTCCTGGTGCCTTTATTGGCTCCTCTCTTAGCCCCTACACAGAAAAATTAGAATCTGGCCAGTACTTCCACTTGAGTGCCCCTGGTATAATTTTCACTTGGAAAGACGGACTTGGGAAACTACTCTCCGACATGCTCCCCCTCCCAGAATTTGCTCCCCAGACAAAAGCAGCTTGAGACAACCAAAGCAGTGGAAGAAACAATTGCAGCAGATGGCCTAGAGCAAAGGCTTATGTTTTAAGACTTGCAGTGGAAGACCCTGGAGAGGAAGAAGATCTGTCCTAGGGAAGTAGAGGAAATGTCCAAACTCCTGGAAATAGGGGAACTCAAGTCCATTAGCAAGCTCAAGCACAGGACAAGACAGGAAGGAACCTGCACCTTGCATGCAGATTGGGATGACCTATCTGATAGGAAGGCTGAACTCTGACGGAGAGCAGCAGCCAACGTAAAGCCAATTTCAAAGACAATGAAGGGTGTATTTTGTTAGATTGCTTGTTTTTAACTCCTGACACTCAAGAAAATCTCTGTCATACAATGAGCTGGTTACAAATTGAAGAAACAAGACATTGCAGGGAGTAAATCCCAGAGTTAACATTTAACACATTAAAGTGTACAGTGTGCAACAAAAGATTATAAGACAAAGAAACAGGAAGTGATGGCCCATTCAAAGGAAAAAGATTAAACTCCAGAAAACATCAATGAAGAATACCAGACCGACTTAAAATAATCTTCAATATGTTTAAGGATATGAAGGATAATACAGAGAAAGAATTAAGGGATATCAGGAAAACTAAACCCAAATAGAGCAGAAAGAAGGAAATAAAGATTAAAGTGGAGATAAATAAAATGGAGAATTAAAAAACAACAACAACTCAAATGTTGGTTCTTTGAAAAGATTAATAAAATTGAAGAACCTTTACTAGAGTGTTGGAGAAAAAAAGAGAGAGGACATAAATAACTAGAATCAGAAATAAAAATGGGGACTTTTGGGTGGGCAATGGTGGCTCAGTGGCAGAGTTCTTGCCTGCCATGCTGGAGACCTGAGTTCAATTCCCGGTGCCTGTTCATGGAAAAAAAATGGGGGGGGGGGGGGTGGAATTTCTACTGACCACAATAAAATAAAAAGGAGTCTAGGAGGATACTAAACCAAATAAAAAAGGCAGGTTCCTAATAACACACAAACTACCTATTGTGACTCAAGAAGATCTGAACAAACCAATAACTAACTAGCAAAGAGATGGAATCATTTATCCAAAACATCTCAACAACGACAGAAAGACTAGGACCAGATCACTTCACAGGGGAATTTTTACCACAAGTTCCAAGAAGATTAACACCAATTCTGCTCAAACTCTTCCAAAAATTGAAGAGGAGGGACCACTCCCTAACTCATACTACGAGGCTATCATCACCCTCATGCCAAAGCCAGATAAAGATACAAAAAGAAAAGAAAATTACAGATCAATTTCTCTTATGAATATAGATGCAAATTCTTGCAAACTGAATCCAGCAGCACATTAAAAGAATTATATACCACAATCAAATGGGGTTAATCCCATATGCAATGGAGTTTCAATACACAAAAATCAATTAATGTAATGTACTGCATTAGCAGAATGAAGACAAAAACACACACAGTCAACTCAAATGATGCACCAAAGACATCTGACAAAATCCAGCTCCCCATGTAGATAAAAACACATAGAAAACTAGAAGTGGGAGGAACTTGCTTACCACAATAAAGAGAAAATATGAAATACCCACAGTTAACATCATATTTAATGGTAAAAGAAAGTTTTCCTTCTAAGACCAGGAACAAGACAAGGATGTTCACCATTGCAACTGTTACTCAACATTGTACTGTTTCGTTCCAGTCAGAGTGTTTAGGTTAGAAAAAGAAATAAAGGCATCTAAATGACAAAAGAAGAAGTTAAATTTTCCTTATTTGTAGATGGTATAAACCTATATAAAGAAAATCCTGAAAAATCCATAACAAAGCACCTAGAGCTAATAAGTGAATTCAGCAAAGTGGTGGAGTACAGGACCAACACCCCCAAATCAGCAGTATTTCTATATACTAGTAATGAACAATCAGAAGAAGAAGTCAAGAAAAAAAATTCTATTTACGGTAGCAACTAAAAGAATCAAATATCTAGGAATAAATCTAAGTAAGGATATAACAGATTTATACAGAGTAAACAATAAAGCATTGTTAAATGATATCAAGGAAGACCTAAATAAATGGGAGGATAATCCATATTCATGGGTTGGAGGATTAAATATTGCTAAAATATTAATTCTACCCAAAGTAATTAACAGATTGTGCCAGTTTGAAACCATTATGTACCCTAGAAAAGCCATGTTTTAACCTAATCCAATCTTGTAGGGCCAGACTAATTGTGGATATGGCCTTTTGATTAGATGGAGATGTGACTCTACCCATTCAAGGTGGGTCTTGATTAGTTTATTAGAGTCCTTTAAAAGGGGAAATATTTTGGATAAACCTCAGATGCAGACACTTGGAGAACAATTATTTCAGGACTGACAGAGATATCAATGTCTGGAGATGCTTGGAGTGCTGACAGAGAGAGCAGATGCCTAGGCATGGGCAGAGCCCAGCAGACATCACCCTGTGCATTCCCATGAGATGTAAGCAAGCCAGAACCTGGAGAAAGCCAAGAGATGGAACTAACCCCCAGAGAAGCCATGTGAGGAACCCCCACAGGAAACAGAGGCTGAAACCAATGGAGCCCAAGAGCAAGAGACCAGCAGATGACAGACACATCGCTTCCAAGCTCACAGAGGTGTTCTGGACAGCATCAGCCTTTCTTCAGTGAAGGTAACCTCTTGTTGGTGCCTTAATCTGAACATTTTCATGGCCTTAGAACTGTAAACTTGTAACTTAATAAATTTCCTTTATAAAAGCCACTCCATTTCTGATATTTGCATTCTGGAAGCTTTAGCAAAACAAAACACAGATTAAGCATAATCCCAACCAAAATTTCTACAACTTTCTTTGGAGAAATAGAAAAACCAAACATCAAATTTGTATGGAAGGGTATGGGGCCCAAATAGCCAACGTCATCTTGAAACAGAAGAATGAAGTTGGAGGACTCAGACTTCCTGGTTTTAAAACTTAGTACAAAGCATAGCAATCAAAAAAGAGTGATACCAGTTCAAAGACAGACATATAGACTAATGGAATAAAATTGAGATTTCAAAAATCAACCCACCCATTTATACCCAACTGATTATTTACACAGAGCCAAATACCATTCAATCAGGAAAGAATAGCCTGTTCAACAAATGGTGTTTGGAAAACTGGATGAAAGTTCTTAATTTAAGAGCCAAAACTATCACGCTCCTAGAAGAAAATGTAGGGAAGCATCTCCAGGACCTTGTGCTAGACATGGTTTCTCAGACTTTACACCCAATGTACAAGCAATAAAAGAAAACATAGATAAATGGCACCTTATCCAAATTAAAACCTTTTGTGCCTCAAAGGACTTTATCATGAAAGTAAACTGCAACCTACACAATGGGAAAATATTTGGAAACTACATATCTGATAAGGGTTTAATATCCAAAATATATTTAAAAAGTCCTTCAACTCAACAATAAAAAGACAAAAAAACTTAACGAAAAAAATGGGCAAAAGAATTGAACAGAACTTTCTCCAAAGAAGATACACCAATGGCTAGAAAGCCTATGAAAAGATGCTCAACATTTTTAGCCATTAGGGAAATGCAAATCAAAATGACAATGAAATAACATTTCACACCTAACAGAATGGCTACTGTGAAAGAAACAGAAAATTAGAAATGTTGGAGACAATATAGAGAAATAGAAATGGTCATTCACTGTTGGTGGGAATGTAAATTGGTACAGCCACTGTGGAAGACAGTTTTGCAGATGTTCAGAAAGTAAAATATAAAATTACCATAAGATCCAGAAATTCCATTTCTAGGTATAGACCCAAAAGAATTGAAAGCAGAGACTGAAACAACTACTTGCACACCAACATTTATCACGGCATTATTTACACAATGGCCAAAAGATGGAAGCACCCCAACTGTCCATCACCTGACGAATGGATAAATAAAATGTAGTTAAAACACACTATGGAATATTATTCAGTCCTAAAAATGAAGTTCTTATCCACACGACACCATGAATTTTGAAGACATCATGTTGAGTGAAATAAACCAGACATAAAAGGACAAAATTGTCATGATTTCACTGATGTGGAATAGTTAGAATAAGCAAATTCATAGAGAGAGATTACCAGGGGACAGGACTGAGGTAAGGACTAGGGAGGTAAGGTTTAAAATGTACAGCTTTTATTTGGGACTATGGAAAAGTTTATAAATATTTGAATTTGGTTAAAGGGGGAAATTCTAGGTTATACATATGTTATTAGAATAAAAAAATTTTAAAGAGCCATGGAACTGCAAACAGTGAACCATAAGTTAAACCATGGACTATAGTTAAAAGTGCAATTAAACAAGTGTGCTTTCATCAGCTGTAACAAATGTACCACACTGAAGTAAGGTGCTAGTAATGAGGTATATGGGAACCTGTATTTTATGTATAATTTTTCTGTAAACCCGCAACTTCTCTAAAAATAATAATAATAATTTAAAAAAAGGTTAGCAGGTTGGAAACGGGGAGTGAGGAAAGAGAGGGGCACAGGTGAAAGGGAAGCCGATGCATTAGGCCTCAGAGGAGGGTCTTTAACACTTTGCAATTTGCAGAAGTGTGCTGGAAACTCCTTGGGGATTGAAAACAATTGGCGTGAAAGAATCTGATTTACCTTTTAATTGGCAGGCTGGCTACTGAGGGATAGATGGATGGGTGCAGAGGAGGATGGATTAGAGGGAGCCTTCCCCCAGAACTCCAACAGATACTTCTGTCTCTCCTCTTAGCATTTGCGGCGCAGCCTCTCATTCACTTGGCATTTAAGTATATACAATCTTGTTTTATTTCACTTTGTGAGTGCAGCCCACATGTTTATCCAAAACTCTTTGATGGACTCCATACAGTGGACTCTGTATCTTGAGACAGCATTGGTTTTCTATAGCACTTAGCAAAATACTTTGCACATAGTAGGTACACAGCAGGTAGTGTATCAATCGTTAATGGATCCCCATTACATAAATGACCCTTCCAAGCAAAACAGAATAAATCTGCAACCTGCAGAGGTGAATATCCCTTGTAGGAAGTGGCCCTGTAGATTAGCTCATTCTAGCAATGGAGAATAGTTTGAGACTTTGAGACTTCTAAATTCACTGAGCTTTCTTCCCTGGTAATAACTAATAGAGTTCATCAGCTTGGCTGGAGCTCACTAAAGGTTAGCTGAAACTCGACAGATGGTACACTTAAGATTTGTACACATCATTGTACACAAATTTTCCTTCAAAGGAAAAAAAAAAAGGATTGTAAACAAACTTGCATTCTAGTTAATGATGTCCAGACTGTGGTCTTTAGGGGGAAGTATCCTGATGGCTGCAACCGACTGAAATACAAGCTGGATTGCTGGATGAATAGAAGGAAGAATAGATGGGCAGGTGTGCGAAAAGGCAAGTATAGTAAAATGCTAATGATAGAATCACGGTGCTGGGAATATGGGTATTTACTGTGAAATCCTTTCAACTCTTCTTTATGTTTGACATTTTGCATGATAAAATGTAGGGGTAAAACGTTGACAGTGATATCTGAAAAACTGTATTAATAGCCATTGCACTTTGAGTTTTATATATTGGAGCTTTTAGGTAATCTTCTAATCCTTATATAGGATACAGATATCAGTCTATTAATTTGTGGCTTTGAAACGTGCCCCAGGAAATATGTAATCAATTTTAACTTCCTATGGGCGTCTAAGTTAAGAGTTTTGAGTATATTCATCTATATTTTTCCAAATAATGAATATGCCTCATAAAATATTCTTATGTATAAAATCCAGAACATACATTTAAAATGTTTAATCAGTAAAATGTATAGTATTTTGTGATGCATAATGATAATTGATAAAATAACTAAATATTACCGATTGGGCAGTACATTTTTGCCTTAGCATCTTGTCATGAATGACACTATCAACCACAATTAACTGAATGTAGTAACAGCCTCTCCTTGCCTCTTTCTCTTCCCCCTTTCCATCTCTTTCTCCCTCCTTCCCTTTTTCCTGCTGCAGAGAAACTGCAGCATACCTTAAGTAAGCATTTAAATGGGAGAGAAAATGACCAACATTAGTGCAAGATTAAAATTCCATAACCAGATTTTTCTCTTTTAAGAATGAAATTTCCAAGGACCTGAAGCACTACTATGCTACTGTATGATTTAAATGAAGATGGACAATTTTTCTCAAGTTTCATAACTGTGGTTACTCCCTTTCTTTATCATCTAAGTTCTGGACAGTTTATTTAAATGTATTGCTTTTGCGAATGATCTAAGTGGGAAAGAATTGTTCTTTAGTTTTTCTTTTAAAACAAGAGACTGCACAGTCTCACATGAACATTTTTAACTCCAAGAAAAATAAATGGAATGCCTATCTTAAGTATACTCTTAATTTCAGTTTGTATTGCTTGCAATCGATACTTTTGAAGTAGACTAGAAGGGGCAGCTTAAAAGTCACTGCTTCAACTCATCCAACCTATAGACAATGTTTAAAAATCAGTGGAAGCTCTGAGTTTTTGAAAGGTCTTCCCAGCTGTCAATAAGGATGAGAAATGGGCTCAGAGTTGTGTGTAAATGAATAGGTTGCATGCATGTTAAGACACTCGTACAGTAACACATCGAGAGATCTGGCATTCTTAAAATGGAGCATATGTCATATCAACATTCCTAGTACAAAGTATTTGGTTACTGTTTTTGAGCTCTAAATAGCCCCATGCAAAGGCACATCACTGAACCAAAGCATATGGAGGCGGTTATTCAGTTTTGTTAAGCTATGCTGCAATATAAATGTGCTACTGCCTTACTTACCTATTTCTACACATTTGCCAATGGAAATTTCTGTTCTAGAAATTATACTCAAAGAAAAGTAAATACATTAGGCTGGATTCCATTTTTCAAGACGTATCTATACGAAACAGCGTTATTGTCTCTTTTCCCAGACTGTTGAATCAATAAAACATATGCACCTATGCCTTAAGGAAGCAGTAACTCTTTAAATTGCCCTTTATATTTACAATTACTTAATTACTTTATTTTGCCAAAAATAAAGGTCGTTAAAATCATCTTGAAGCTTGACTTGAATTTCAGAAGTAGCCTGCAAGTTATACGGTCTTTAACTATGTTCCATTTAACACATTTAATAGATGTAAAAGCTCACGAGTGATGATATAAAGGATAATTTACGCTTGCAATGCATTTTTGTCCAATTAATAGATTGCCTGTGTGTTGCATATTTTGCATGACAAAAGAGCAGAATATTAAACTGCCATTCATAATGAAAATGCACTTTGCAAATTAAAAGTACCGAAACAGAAATTTTTCACCCTGTTTAGGAAATAAACAGTCCTTAACCAATTAAACTGCATTGTAATAATTCTATGATTTATTGCAAGTTGTTTAACTTTCAAAACTCGGCTAACCCATATTAAGGTCACAATCCATCATGTCTTGCTTGGAAAGCCAGCAAATAATGGCTGTTGTATTAGCTGCTTTTGATGATAGTATGAAAGAAGTATTAGCACTTGTCAACAAAACTGCTTACAACATAACATTAGCATGCATGGGCTGCTGTACCTATTTATTATTCTGGCAGCTTCACACATATTGTTACAAGCTTATAAAACATTTTGTCGGGTGGAAACCGAATGTACACTGTTTGGTTTTCTGATAGACTGGCAGCATAAATGTCTGGGCTGACTTAGTTTAGTTTAAGTGTAAATAGAGACACAAATTCTTCAACCTGTTCTCTTATTGATACTGAAAAGTGCTGAATTATTCAGCATCCAACTCTTCTGTTTGTGTCTATCACAGTTATCAATTACCCATCAGTCTTCTTGTCAAAACAGAATGGATTAATCTGGCTGAAAATAAGACAAATAAATGGATACTATAACAGGAGTGCAGGGTTGCCAGACTGTCAAAGGGAAATCCAGGCAATGACATTTGCCATCAAAAATGGGATCTCTGGCTTAAGTGAGCAAATGATTCCCCTTTGCGAGCCAAGAATGCACTTAGCTTACCGTAAGTAAATTAATCTGCCTTTTTTGACTGCTAAGCCATTATCACTGAGGTAAGAGCTCCATTGCTGGAAATTCCGTATGTTTTACATAATTTTGATCATCGTTATTGTTTCTCACAGGAAATGCAGATATCTTCAGATATTTTGTCTTGGTCAATAGAGAGTTGCCTGGTAAATAAATGGACCCATTTATCAATGGAAGTTATTGCTGATAGTTTTGTGCTACTTCATAGCTCTCAGCTGATGTGATACCAAGTAACTCTTTGCACAGATGGCTGGTGGAATCCTTCCAGCATCTGCAAAGTCCATCCCTGTTTTCTTTCCCAAACATTTTATTCGGAAATCTTGTTTGGCAAACTTCCTGAGTCTCTGCATGGCTGTTCAAAGTACATATTTCCAATCTATCTCATTTGGCCCTTCTATAAAAAAAGAGCCAGCAAAGTGCCTTTGGATTTGGCACAAAAACTGCAGCCACAGACTGAAGCAAGTTTTAGGTTCCTGGCCAAAAATTTACAAGAATTTTATCTTAGATGCTTCCATACTGGACTGTTTTACATAGTCATCATTAACATCTGAAGCTTTCACACCATGACAGGATCAAAGTCCCCCAATCTGTACCAACCGATAGATTAACTCTTGCCAAAAATTCCCTCTTGTTCTTGTTTCCCCAGACATTTTGTGCCCTAACTACTGCAGATATTGTTCTTAGGCTGCAGGTTGGCGAGCTATTTAAGGAGAGCTACCTGCAAGAAAATGTCTCCACTTACTTGATGACAGATTACTTTTGAATGAATCATCTTTTTTCTTTTTCCAATAGATTGCATTAAGAATTTTAAGCATTTCAAACAACAACCAAAAAACCCTTGCTACATTTGGAGAGTTCTAAAGAGGTCATGCCAACAATTAAATTCCAGGTACAACTTCCACAAGTCTCTTAAAGACTTTGACAGGCTAGAAACTTTGGTCTCACATTCCCATAATATTACCTCAAATTTCTCCTCAATGTAAATCAGGTTCCCAGAATTTCAGCCTTAAAAAGAAGTGCATTAATTGGCCTGGTCACAACTCGCCTTTGCTAAATCTCATTTGCTTGGGTATGAAGCCCAAGGTAATTTCATGGAATGCAGTTGTTTAAAAAGTACAAACGCTGAACTTTCTCTTGAAATGAGGCAGCATTTTTTCTCCCATCAACTGATTGTTTTACTTTGTCTTCTCTTCTTCTTGCTTTTTTTTTTTTTTAAATAACTCATTTATATAGAAAGCTAGCATTGGACAAAACTATGCGTGCCCTAAAAGTGTTTTCGAAATTTTAACTTATTTTCCTAAAATCACTTCTCTGCAACAGACTGCAAATGAACTGAAACTAAGTTAACTCACAGGTTTTTATAATGATCTTTCCCCAAATTCCAGATGTCATTTCCCACTCTTTGAGGAACATTTCAGGATATGTGCTTGTCATTTCAGACCCAGCCTGTCCAAGTCTCAACATTTTTTCCCATTGATTCTCCCTTTTTCCAAGATCCCAAACAGTTTCTGAATTCTGTAGTCCGCCCGTACAATATCTCTTCTGTAATTCTCCCTTCATTTCCCACCGTCATCATGCTCTTGCAGTTCCTCATAGATCCTGCCGATTCATTCATGCACAAACTCATTTATTCAACAAATCTTGGAATATCTAACATGAGTGGTTTCTCTGCCTCAGCCTGAAGTGCCTTCCACCATCCCACTCAACCTCCGTTTAAATACCACTTCCTTGTAAGGTTTTCTTATTCCCTCATCCACGTGTGATTTCCTCTTCCTTTACAACTCCTGAGCATTTTTCTACTACATTTATTACAACACAATAGAAGGGCAGATAACCCTGTGTTCAAATCCTAGTTTCCCACTTACCAGCAGTGTGACCGTGGACTCGTTTTATAACTGATGGGAGATATTATCATTCCATAAGGTGTGAGGATTAAATGAGACAATCTATGTACAATACTTTGAGCAATGCCTGACACACATTAACAGGCACCAAGTTCTAAATTGTTATATTCTTATGCCCAGCAGGAACTTACAAATATCTTTCATAATATTTGTACGTCGACAGATGTTCATTTTCATCACTTTTGATGAATCCGAGGGTCCTAAAACTAAACATACCTTCTATCTTGGGCAGTGGGTTAGGGTATAACATTCTGGGTAGAATACTCTGGAATCACACTGTCCTGCTTTGTGTCTTGGTTTTTACCATTTACTAGTTCAGTTTTCTCAAATGAGAAGCCAGAAAGTTAAAAGTTTCTATACCACAAAGGTAGTTGTTAAGATTAGTTGAAAGTAAAGCGCTTAGCATAGGGCTTGGCTCCTGGGAAGACCCCCATAGATGCAGCTTGCCATTCCATTAGAGGTTCCAAAATGCTCCTTGATCTAATTCTGGGTAGTGAGAAAGAGCCATCAAAATGAACACATAATTCCCTAAATTATCACCCCATCTTTCTAGAAACCTTTCCTGAATAACACTTCTCCCAGTCCCAGCCTAGTGTTTCTCTTTTCATGGGCACGCACCAGGAATCGAACCCGGGTCTCTGGCATGGCAGGCGAGAACTCAGTCATTGAGCCACTGTCGCACCACCCCAGCCTATTCTTGTATCTCCCAGACTCAAAACTGTCAAATAATGCTTCCCATTGTGTCACTCCTAAAACAAAGGCTCCACATTCTCCATCCATTCGGGACATCTACCCCTCTTCCTGACTTTCAGAGTGCTTCCTAATTGTCCTCTTTCTCTCCCCTTCCCCCACCCCCCAGATGTTTTCTATCATTTTCTCCCTAAAATTTGTCATTTATCCTCGGACATTTCAGATACTGTCCTCCAGGTATATAAAGAGATGTACTCTCCTTCTAGCCTTCGACCTTCCCTCACACTGGTCACCCTTTTCATTGCCTCACACAACTAGAATCAGTCTGCAGTCATCTTTCTAAATTGAAGCAGCCTGTCCCTGCCCAAGCTTGCCCCTGCTGTAGACTTCCCACTAACCTCGCCCTCAACCATCTCTCTATATCGAAATGTCTGAAGCATTTTGAGATTTTTCCATACAATTTAGCTCTTAGTTACAGATAGTCTTGCAGCATTTGCTATGTGTTTGTTTTGCCTCTCTGGAGATATTTCATTATCTTTCCTGCTTCTTTCCTTTCTTTCTGTTTGGCAAATTCACAAAGCTCTGTCTAGATAATCTCCCTCGCCTGCCATGGTGACCATGCCACTTGTCCTCCAGATTCCAGCACAAAGTTCTGGTTTCTGCCAGGCTACTGGGCTTGACTTGCCTTTAACCTTAATGGAACAGAGGAAGCCTCATGTAGGTTGGCTAAGTTTCCTTCCTTTTGAACTGTATTTCTACCATTCTTGGAATAAATGACATCCTTGTTCTACAGGAAGCCTTACTCAATTGAGACAGCATCATGTTTTATGGGAGAAGGGAGTCACAGAGTTTTGGGTTTGAATTTTGGTTGTGCCACTTATTAAGTGGATGACTTTGGGCAAGTCACTTAACCTCTCTAAGCATCAGTTCTGTTCATGTATAAAAATATCAATACCTAGCTCATGGATATGAGAGTCATATGAGATAACTAACAGAAAGTGTCTGACAAACAACAGGGAGTAAACTGGATCCTTCATCTCTCCAATTAATATGAAACCATGTTAATAATATCTATAGTCTATTCCTATGGCATATTGTTTTGGTTTGCTAAAGCTGCCAGAATGCAATATAGGAGAAATGGAACGGCTTTTAAAAAGGGGAATTTATTAAGTTGCAAGTTTACAGTTCTAAGGCCATGAAAATGTCCAAATTAAGGCACCAATAAGGGGTTACCTTCACTCAAGAAAGTCTGATGCCTTCCAGAACACCTCTGTCAGCTGGGAAGGTAAGTGGCTGGCATCTTCTGGGTCTTTGGCTTCTGGACACCTCTGTGTAAGTGGGGAAGGTGCATGTCAACTTTTGCTAGCTTTCTCTCCTGGCTTCCTTAACGGATTCCCTGGGGATATTTTCTTTCATCTCCAAAGGTCTCTGGCTGTGTGGGCTCTAAAGCTTTTTCCAAAAATGGTTCTCTCTTAAAGGGCACCAGTAGGCAAAACTACCTTGAATGGGTGGAGACACATCTCCATGGAAACCACCTAATCAAAAGGTACCACCCACAATTGGGTGATTCACATTTCCATGGAAATAATAGAAAAAGATCCCACCCAGCAATACTGAATGAGGATTAAAGGACATGACTGGGGTACCTGACAGTTACAAACCAGCACACATACGTATATTGACAGTTCTCAAATATTGCTCTATAGATCTATGGGTTTATATTTATTGTTGACTGCATATACATCCATTTAACATCCCTCATCAAATAATTAATTCTTTAAGGGTAGTGTGCATACTAACTTCAATATTTCTAAACTCAGCTACGTGCTTTGCTGTGAAACTGTAGAAGCCCAAATTGACTAGTTCCTAGCTGATTAACATTCATATAAAACATTGGTCCCTTTTCTCTCTTACATTTTCTCCCTTACATTATAAAGAAAAGGCCAAAGACTAAAAAGTCCATTGGTTAAGGCTAAAATGTAGACAAGTGGCAGTACCATGCTCATGGTTTGCCTTCCTTTTTTTTTTTTTTTTTGGGGGGGGGGGAAGAGCAGGGTCCAGGAATCAAACCTGGGTCACCAGCACGGCAGGCAAGAATTCTACCCTTGAGCTACCCTTGCACTGCCTGCCTTTTCAATTTTTGAATTCTAAAAATTCATTCCAAGACAGTCAGGGAATGTTTTGCAAGCCATCTAATGAAACTTCCCTCTAAGGCAGTCACAATTATCATTCCAAAATGAGTCTCATAACTGAAATTACCTCCTTATTTTCAATAAATCCCTCAGCAAACACTTGTTCTGATTGGGTGTATCCAGGCTTGGGTTAAGAAATGAGAGAAGAGTGGTTTAGAACTGAAGTCTGCTTTCAAACAGTGTCTGAGCAGAGAACTTGCAATAAAACATTTAATTCCCCGGTTAAAATGCAAAGACAATTTGAACATTTTTTTGTTGTTGTTGAGGGCAGTCTGAATTGCCAAAGTTCTAGGCCATTCATTGATGAATCTATTTCCAGCTATAAATATTTCCATCTTCCCAGGGGATCTAGCCTCTTGAGTTAGAGCTAGCCTACAGGGGCTAAATTACCTCTGTGGGCAGGATACAAAGACAGAGAGGAACTTTAAAGCTTAATGTGACTAATGGAGGACTGAAACTAAAGTCCATTACATATGGTGGTGGAGACAATTTTTACTCCCATAGAATTGTCTTTGAGTATAACAGAGGTCTTGAGAAACCACAATTCTTTCCATGGGCTCTTTTGTGGGGGGTGTTAGGGGGTGGAAGGAGAGGCAGGAAGTAATTTACTGCTTTCTTTAAAAAAGAAAGACTTGTTGAGAAGTTCTGACTCAGCAACTTCCCAAGTTACCCAGTCCTTTAAAAAGGTTTAAATGTGACCTCAATTCTGCCAAGCACAGATTCATAATCAGTCTTCTATTTGGAAAGCCTAATCTTTAGAGAAAACGAGTGAATAATGTTACAATAATGGTACTTCAGTTCAACAATGAGATTTTCTCATATATATATGAAAACCAACCCTGGGAACAACTTACAGGAACACTTTATTGTTTTGATGGAACAATAATATATGAGGTTATCGGGATGACAGTGAGCTACCTTCTCTCCTTCTGGAAGGAGTTGGTACAGCATAATATTTTCCTAAGTGGCAAAATGGACAAGGACTTCTTTCTGTTCTGTGTACAAAATGTCTAGATTAGAAGCGTGATTCTCAGAGCAGTAGTTTCTATTACACGTGAAGGAGATTAAGAATATATCTTTCATCACGGAGATATTAGTACTGACAAGCTTATTATAGCCAACTAAATCTCCCCTCTACTCCTCCCATGTCTCGCTAAGTGACCACACTTGAATTGGGCTTGCAGGTATAGGCATGTGTGCTTGAGGGTGTAGGGGTGGGGAAAGTGGGCTGGCATATACTAAATAGGTAGATAAAAGCTCCAAAGGAATTCTCTTAGAAGATTAAAAACTGTTCATATTTATTTTCTTGTTTATTTTTTGCAGGAATAGCCCCTTTTAATCACAGATCATTCTAGTAGATTTTGGCATTATGATGATCACTTCAATAACATGCATATTGAAAATGCTAGCTATCTCACATAATCCCCAAATCCATTCTATGAGCTAGGTATGGATATTTTTATACCCAAACAAAATTGAGGCTCAAAAGAGTAACTTGCCCAAGATTATCTAATTAGTAAGTGGCAACACTAGTATTCAAACCCTAAATTCTATGACTCCAAAGCCCACACTCCTTCCATGCAACACCTTACTATCTCAATTGGGTAACACCTTACTATCTCAATTGGGTAAGGCTGGCCATAGAATAAAGATGTCATGTATTGTAAGTAGCAGAAATATCGTTTGGATGGAAGATGGAAGGAATTTCATCTTTGCCTCTTCCTCATAGTTCCACTTCACTCCTATGTCTATTTTCTTCCTCTTCTTCGTTCTCAACACATTTACTTTTCCATTTTCATAACTGGTATAAGTAAGAAAATTAGTTCTCGAGGCAGAAAATGGTGGCAAAGGTGTGCAATTGCCTACTGAATGGAATATGGGGAAAATGCCTGAATGGACCCTGCCTCAAAAATATATTTTGTATTTACCTGCCATAGCAGCTGAAATTCCCACCATGAGAGAGTCACTTTGCTGTATTAAAGGCACTGTGTCTCTAAAAGTTGTCTTTGAACTTGGTAGTTAATCGTATTATTGGCAACTTTTCCTGACAATATGCCCAATGTAACCAAACAAGAACATGCAACTTTTGGTTGGTAATAAAGAAGTGTGAAAAGTTTAAACAAACCCTTTGTAGTCAGTGAACAGATCAAGTTCTCTGGGAAAGGAAAACTGAAATAGGAGAAGCCAAGAAGGGGGCATGGTGCTCCATGGAAGATAATGTTCAAGGAATTTAGCCTTTTTTTTTTTTTTTTAACGGTTGCATGCATATAGAAGGAAATGAGGCATGTGCAGACTTTTAAATATGTTTAATGTCAGTTTAGGTATCAGGAAGCCTTCCCTGACTCCTTAAGACCAGTTATGGGCATCTGCTCTGAGCTTTTGCAAATACTTCCAATTACCCTTATCATGGCACTTATTCTGCTGTCAGTCTGTTCAATTCCATCATTAGACTGTAAGTTCCTTGAGGGCATTCATTCATTCATTCATTCATTTTAGGAATATTTCTAGTGTTAATGTAAAGTTCAGGAAGGAATCAATTTAAATTAAAATATCTCAATGGTTGGGCTTTTTTTTTTTTGCACTCTTTATGTTGAGGTCTAAGAATTGTGTAGGTTGATTGTAGGGAAAATAAAGCAAATGATTTTACCTCAGGGCTGTAGAGTTGGTCAGATAATGTGTAGTCACTTTCAGTAGAAAGCCATGGAGATGTATTGGGAAAACACAAAGGAGGATAAGGAATATATTTTTTAAATATTTTTGAGGGAAGATTGAAACTTCTAAGGGCTTTTTCATTTTTGCCAGATAACTAAGAATGAATAGATAGATGAATGGTTCAAAGGATAAAATATTTTGGGAAAGGAAGGGAATTGATAAAAGTGAAAGATACAAAGGGAAGAACTCTAAATTAATGGATTTTAGAGTATTGTTAAAATACAAAGGGCTGCAGGCAAGAAGCAAATTAACAAAGATTACTCAGAATAAATAATGCTTGCAAAAGAAAAGTTAAGGCAAAAAAAAATTAAAGCACCTCCTATGGATAATTTTTCAGATTTGTCAGCTCTTTACCTCATGAATGATAAGATTATCTAATTGGAGAAATTGTGTTTTGATTTGACATGATTAAGCCTGGCTGGCCAGATTCTCCACATGACCCCATGCTATCTCTAGTACTTAGTAATCACGGCAAATCATTACAGGCATCAACAAAGGCAATAGATTTGCCTCGAGGAAAGGTCACCAATGAGTAACAGCTTGCAGACAAGGCCCTGCAACCTGTTGCAACTGTGAACCATGGCATGGACTTGGGCCATCCTGACAGAAATTCCTGGCAACTCACCACTTGCTATAAAGCAGATCAAGTATAGAGTGGGCATCAGGCCCTGGACCCCATTACTGGGGAAGGTAGATGGGAACTGGCAGAGAGGCCGTGCTGCAATGTGGATTTACCTCGAAGGAGGCCCCTTGGTGCCAACCTGACAGTACTGCATACTGAGATGCTCTGATGAGCAACTCTAAGCTAATTTTGTTTTGTTTTCCCTGTGCTAAGTAAATCCTGCAGGGGTTACAAAGATGTTTGTAAGATTTTTTTTATCTTACTTCCTTCAATAAACATGCAATTTCAACCTGTCATTAGGTTGAACTATTGAAACTGTCATTTGTAGGTCAAAACAGTTGAATATTGGTGAATTTCATTTGCTTCAACCCAACTTAAATGTTCATGCAGATTTGGTGTGACAATATAACTGCAAAAAAAAAATGTGAACACTAAATGCTTTTTTTTTCCTCCCCAAGGAAGCCCTATTGGGTGAAAAGAGAAGGCAAATTCCTTTTAGCTGCAATTAGTATTTGTGGAATATCTAATCACATGGTGCCATGAAGTGTATACAATACACAGATGAGACCAACATTACCCTTGAGGAATTTATCATCTGTATGTGAGCATTTGGCTAAATATAGAACAAAAACAGTGTTTCCATTTTCAACCTAACAGACGAAAATGGCTCTATTGTAAAATACAACTAATCTTTCATAAATTATATTGATGCCGGTGCCACACATACCCAGAAATATTACTTTCTGTCCTATTTTGTACACTCTCCTCTGCCCACCCACACGGCACTCTAAATATATTAGTCTCCTTTCCAGGATCCACTACATAATTTGCAGGGCCAATGCAGGGGAAGGAGGTGGTGAGGGAGGGGACGTAGTTAAAAATTATTAAGGATTTCAAGATGGCAATAACAGAGCAGTAAACTGGAGCCCTTCTAAAGGCCAGACCCAGGTCACATGTCTATAAAGCCAGCCCGGCTTCTCTCTGCTTCTCATGCATGCCAAACTCATTCCCTCCCCAGGGCTGGGGCACCGGCTCTTCTCTCTACTTAGAATGCTCTTCTCATCTGCAGAAAGCCCTTCTCTGACAACCCTGTCTAAAGAAGTCCCTTTCTAGTCATTCCCTGGGGGCATCATCTTATTTTCTTTCCAATATTTCCTTCTGGAATTTTCTTGCTAATTTATTTATTGACTTATTGTCTAGTCTCCCTTCACTGGAATATAAACTCCATGACAGAATGGACTTCTTGTTCACTTTATCTTGTTTGCATGGCACCTAAAACTGGGCTTGGTACATAGTAGGTGTCCAATAAACATGTTTTTGATGAATAAATGACATAAACACATACACACATGCAGAAATGAACGAATGAATGAAAATCAAAACTTTATCCAATGCAATGCATTAAAAATGGAACCCTCAAAGAGAAAGTGATTTATCTTTACATTCTACATTCTGAGATCAACCAGCCTATAATGTTAATTTTGCCACGGCTCTCATAACTTAAAATTTGAAAATAAAAGGGAAAAGTAGGCATATGTTAAAAGGTTGGTGGAAAATTATTCACATAATATTTTCTAAGAAATAATGTAACTTTAAATTTCAACTTTGCCTACCGCCAATAATAGAATATAATTATTAAGACATTATTAAACACTTTGTTAGAAAACCAGATGCAGTTACAATTTTCCCACAAAGTTAATAATAATTTTATAACAGTTAACAAAAGAATCGAATACCAAGTCACAAAAGCTAAGACTATTGACCCTTATAGGAATTGCTCTCATGAAAAGCAACCTTGGTTGAATTAACCTGAAGCCCATGTTAAATTTCAAAGCTTCCTGCAACATACTTATTTAATTATATCTGTCGGATTTAAAGTCAAAAATAATGGCCACCGAAGACTTGACTTTGCTTTTCATGGAACAGCTGATTCTGGCTAGAGAGTTGGCACTACAGGACTACAGGCAGATCATATTTTTTTTTGGTGGCTTCATAGTTTCCAGTGACAACTAGATATGAATGAAACAAGCTTCCAACAGTGACTGTAGAAGACATTTCTACGTACCCAAGATATGCAATGCAAGCTAAAGAGGAGAACATTTGCAATTTAAAATATAATTCACCATAATGAAAATATAAAGCAGTCGTTCTGTTTTATTCGGTATGGCAGGTTAGGAATCCCCGTGAAGCTAAATTGAAGCAAAGAGTATATTAATAATTTAATTTGGTTCAGTAGTGTGCAATGGGGCACCACAACCTTTCATTCTCTCACCAGCTGCTGACCCTAATATGGATGAACCAATTAGACATCTCTATTTAATTGTTGGGTGACCCATCTGAAACTCACTAGGAATTTTCATTTTAAACAATACTCAACAGTCTGAATGAATCCTAGTATCCCCCTGGTGGAGGTGGTTGATTTGATAGAAGCACACAAAGGAGTTCAGCGAATGGGGGGGGGGGGGGACCCTGCAAGATCATTTTAGACTGTATACTGTCAAAGAACATCTTAATATAATGAGCCTTTTTTCAGTTTCCCTTGGCGGAGCATCAGCCCTCTCAGATAACCCCACACAAAGCAAATACTATTCGTCTGAAGTTACATTTGCTCCTTGTTATCACAACTTATGCCACTTAATTCATTATTCAACGAATTCACTTTCTTGTTTATTAGATGCAAGGTAGCCGCTTATCCCTAAAGGCCCTGTATGCAAAAGACTGCTTGTAATCCTGTCACTTCAAACCTCTCCTGGTTTTTACATTGCTTCAGGAATTAGAAGGAAAGAAGCAAACAATTTAGATTTATTCCTGATGATATTAAATCTGTACATGATGAAAGAAATAAGAAAAAAATGCTAACCTAAAATTTGTTGATTTGGAGAGTAGTTTCAGATGCTATCTTTACATGTGAAAGTTAATGCAGCCACTTGCTTCCCATAATAAATACCTTGAAGTATTCTATGTTAAAGAGGAGTGAATTAAATGTGTTTATTTCTGTTTTTTGTACAGGTTGCCTGCAATAAAATAGCTCATGGACTGCATTTCAAAGATGCAGGCCAGCTCAACACCTCAGTTGCCCAAAACAGATATGAAACTTTCTTTAAAATCTGATATCTGACCTTTCAATGCTTTTGAGCACCTGTGCTTAAGTATATTTAATGTTGAATTTTAAAATGTCTTGAAAATGGTTTTTAATTTTTCAATACGGGTATTTTGATATTCTTTTTGGTTTTTGCTAACAAGATGAAGTAAATATATTGCAAATAATATGAAACTTTATAACTCTTGACCACTTCACACAACACAATATAATGGTCAGAGATATTTCAATTTGATTCGGTAATCTTATGCTATTAAATTCATTAAAATGTAAATGAATTAACTGAATTAAGCAGACTTGCACCGCACTCTTAGCACAATTAATATTGTATAAAATTATCTGCATAATTATACACAGTATGTTTACATAAAACATCCAGGAAAAAGCTACAAATCAGAGGCTGAGTGTAAAATATTTTAAGCTGTGTGCGGAAGTCTTCTAAATATGGAAATCTAAGTGGCTGATTTAGTATTGGTGCTTTACGTAACTGCAGACAGTTCTAAATTTCATGCTTTACTTATTTAAATGCTAAATAACGCCATACTTTTTTTAATTCTCATAAATATATATGTGTGTGTATATATATTATATTTAGCCTGAATGTATTTTAAACCTGTGTGCATCATTCACAAAACTTAGAGGCAATTATTTTCTCCAATTAATTTACATTAGGAGCTCACTATTTGAGATTCAGCATTAGTTCATCAACAAAAGCCATAGAGAACACTTGAATGCAGCATAACATATACAGAAATGCCTAGGACAAAAGACTCAGCATCTTCAGAAAATAGGAACCGTTTACAGGGGAATTCATTTTGTGAATAGAGTTGTGACTAATAAAATAATGTGTATAAAATCACTTGCAACTATTCTAAGAAAGGTAATATACTTGAAAACTCATCTACTTAGTGACTATGGATATTATTGCAATTATTGCCATTCTTCCAAAGCGTCACTCATATTAATATAGTGATGAACAAATTGATTCACCTGAATAATTAACCTTTACTACAGCATAACTACCTTAGGTACAGATTAATGCTTTCCATTCAGCTTAAGACATAAAACTACCAAGGAAATCACACTCATTAAATATTCTGCAAAAATCAATTGTTTCCTGCCACTCGGAGGAATTAATATCAACAATTAAGTTGTGCAGTATTTTTTTTTAAAGCTTATACTCACCAGTCTGTGCCGATTAAACAAAAAAACACCAAAATAGAGCAAACTGAAATTAACAAAGGGTGCTAAAAATATACAACTTCTCTGTTGATATCTTAGGTCTATAACTTTATTTATTATTGTACAACTCTTTTTTTTTTTTTTACATGTGGGAGATTTAAAAAGTCACCCAGTGATTTTTATGGTGCAACCGTATGCTAGATAAAGATATTTAAGCTGTCAGTATAAACTGCTTCTGTTTTCATTTTGCATTTAATTTCAATGCCAGACTCAAGGCATAAATTTTTCATCACCTGCAATGCTATGAATAAAAGATTAAAAAAAGAACTGAGAAGAAATTCTAACACATGCAGTGCATGCAGCACATTGTGCAGACGCAGTATTCATAACTAGATGTTTAATTTCCATCTTTTTTTTTTTACGTCAGGAACATAATTATTTGGGTTAATACATCATGGAGTTAATTTCTAGTATTTTAGCTTTTCAGAATTCAAGTTTACTGATTTTGGGTCAAATAGGCCATTCATTCCATTTGAAATCTGAAGTAGACGCCCTAAGATTTACATGCTACTTTGTTAGCACTGCAGGGTTCTATTACTCGTATTTCTATAAAGGAACTATTTCAATACCATATATTTTTTGTTTTATTCCACGAAATAGCACATATGCTAATCTTGCCTGAAAGTTCAAAGAACTAAGGATTACCGAAATGGTCCTACCTAATATCAGTTCCTCATTAAGGCTTGCTTCACGTTCTCAGCCGAAAGATATAATCAATCCCAAGAGGAAAAGTTATGAGCTCAGTGTTAAGGCATTTTTTTATGTAGTACTTAGGACTGTTTCCTGTAGCACAATGCATCTTCATTGCCACCTTATTGCCCTCCAAAGGACTCACAGACCAGAACAACTTCTAATTCTTGCCAACAGACCCTTAGTGAGCAAGAGAAGCACAAGAGCCCTTCCTACTCTCATCTGGAGGGCCCTAGGTTTTATTAGCCTTGTCATTCTGAAACTTCACCTTCTTAGGGTAGCCAAGAGCCTGCTGTGAACCGTAGGCCTGTCAGAGACAGCAAGAGTTATTTTCCTGGATGTTAGTAGCATCTGATAAAGTCGAGCTTTATGTCTTTGGCTCTAATTACACCAACTAATTTTTTTATGGTTATTGAAATCAAACCTAGGGAAAGCTTTGAAAAAATATATACCATGTTATGATATATTATTCTCAATGGGGGTTTCCAATGAGCTCCGTTGGTTAGCAGACATTGCTAATGAGACCTAGATCATTGGTTAAATTGCAGGGGTGTTAGGTAGCTCTACTTTGTTCTGTGTTTGCAGACAAGATACTGGTTCCTATTCAGCTGTCTTACATGCTATGGGTCACCAAAGTAACCAAATGAGAGCGTGTGGATGGGTCAGCACAAATCCACCCCCAGAACAAGGCTCTAGAGGGCATCAGTATCATCTTCTGCGAGCCTCTTACAAAAGGTTTTACAAAAATTAGTATTTAAAAAAATTTTTTTGTTCTTATTGTGTATGACTACAAAGCAAGCACATTATATTTTCCAAAAATGTAATGGGCTTCAATTAGATAGCCTTGATAACAACTCTACGATGTTGGCAAGTTTAATTAAACTTATTTTAAAAATGAAAAAGCTCAAAACTGAGAACTTAAATCACTTGTCTGAGGTCACATAAAATGTCAGAGGCATTTCTCAGATTAGAATCGCTGTCTTCTGAATTTCATTCCATTGTGGTACCCATGAGACTGTCTGCCTCTGTGAAAACAGCCTGAAGTCACAGTGATATGTCACTATATTATCACATTATTTTTCATTATGCTAGGAGACACAAGCCTAGTGAAAAGGCTTGGTGAGTCCTGGATTACAGATGAATCTCCCTTTAAGCAACATAAATATAGAGAAATTAGGACATGCTGAACAGATAAATTAAAGGGTGTCATATATCACTTAGTCTATACTATCCATATTATTAATCACTTTTTTTTTATGCCTTAACCTTCAAATCGATAGTAAGTACTGTGATCATGTCTTATATCTCTTTGAATCTATAGTAGGTATTAATTTATCTTAACTCAAGACAAGCGCATCTGATTGGAGGCGTACAGGCGAATATACAACTTTTCACCCCATAGGAATAACAAAGTAGGGGAGGGGGTAAGCACCATTGGTTGTAGGCAGGAATGGACTTTTCCTGTTGGGCCTGTGTAATTACAAATTACTAATTTGATGTGTTATAGGAACATCCAAACATATCTTGGATACCAAACATGAAAAGGATCTACAGAGATAATGCAATTCATGAAAATTTTTGCAAAGAGCAGGATACTTAAACAGCTGTGTAATTTTACTTCCCTGTGCAACCTAGCACCACCCTGTCAATGGGGAAATGAAGCGTTGAGCAAATTATTTACCCAGTATTATAGAAGAGGAAAACACATGACGTAGGAGAGGCAGAAGTAAATATATTTTCATTTTCTAAAATTCTGCTTCATAAGATGTTTTTAATATTGTGTGATCTTCCCATGCCTGGCGTGAGCTTATTTAGGATAAAACCAATTTATCCAGAACTTTGCAGAAATATGGAAGTTTTGTGAGTTAGAGTATGCCTGTAAGGTTTGTTTGCCCTCAGTTAATTGACACAGATTTAGTTTTCTTAGTGAAATATCAAATCAAAACTATTGGGGTTGCTTAGTAAAATGAGGAGCTATTTTTGGAAACAGGACTTAACATCAAAATGGCAGACACAGCAGCAAATTCAAGGTATGATGTGCAAGTTCCTGGAGATGAGCAATCACAAGTTTTTCATTTCAATACGGTCATCTCCTTCCTATTCATGTCTCTCTACCACTGAATCTCTGGGAATTAGGGGCCCTTCAAAGAATAAACTAAAGTCTGCAGGCTTGTTTAATCACTAACAGCTATATGGTTGGGGATAATCACTCTATTTTTAATTATGCATGAATATTTGAAAACAAATTTATTGCTCAACTTTATTTCTTGAAAGTCAGAAAAATTAAAATAATTTAATACTTATTCTCAAGTGAAATATAGCACTCACTTTTATACTAAACACTTCACACTATACTCAGATGGGCATTACAGGTCAAGTTTCATCTCTCATTTTTAAATAATATTAATGAATTAGTGCTTTATATTGTTTGAGCTTTGATTATAATTTACCTTCTTGAACATATGAGAAAATATGCTGCACACAATTATTTCAGGTATGGTTTCTGCCCTCCAAATTAATACTTATTAACCTAGGAGGTTCCCAGGGTCCATAAACCTCCTGAATGTATATATAAATTTGGGAGGTATATGCACATGTTAAGCATTTCCAGGTTGAGAGATTTCTTAGAATTTCAAAGGAGTTGTTTCAAAAATAGAGTTAAGAACCCCTACTCTAGATCTTTAGCTTGTCTTCACTTATATAAAAAAGTTAATATCTATTTCTCTGCAATAATAAAGATGTGTGTATATATACACATGCACACACACACACACACACACACGTACCCATACACTTGGTTCAATTTAATTTTGTATGAATTTGTGGAATACTCAAGTAAATGGATAAAACACTGTATTTTGTTTCTAACAAGGAAAAAGAAAGGAAGAGGCCACACATGACAACTAAAAGAATTTACACTAATGATAATACTTATTATCATTAAGTGATAATAAGAGACTTACATGGGCAGTTAAATGCCTTTTCTTGAGATGTTGAAGATAAAAATAAATCCATTCTCTAAGACAGTAGGTGTACTTCTTCTTAGGAAATAGTATACTAGACAAGAAATCTTGTGGTCTTTTCCAGATTTACAATCTCTGCATTATGTGACTCTAGGAGATGCCAAATAAATCTTCTTATTCATTGTTGTCAGTCAAACACATCAATTTAGGTATGTTCTACACCTAGCAAACCAGCACACTCTAAACACTCAAAAACACACAGAGGATGAGATGATAGAGAACTGGGCTCTAGCCTGATTTTTACCATCAACTCACTGAATTCTTGTGGACAAGTTAATCTTGCAAAAAAATCCTTGTAATATATGTTTACTCCCAATTGGCATAAATTGCTTAAATGCAAAGATTTGGATTTGAAATAGTCAAATGTTTCTCAATACATATAGGATATTTTTTTTAAATCCTGATTCTTAACTCCTATCCAAAGTCTATGCAACCAGAGTCACCTGGGAAAAGACCTGAGAATTTATAGTATAAATTCTATTATACACACACACACTCACACACACACACTACATAAATATATATACTACAGTGACCCAGATGACTCTTAGGATCATGCAAGTTTGAGAAATTCAAAAGGATGTGATTCCTGGCTGTTGGCTAATTGGTATGTAGTCTCTTTCTTGGGAGGATTTTCAATATATTATAAAACTCCCCCAAGTCAACCTCATGTGGATGCTGGGAGCATAAATTTCCCGTCATGAAATGAATTGTTTGGGAGTACAGCATTCAAAGAGTTAATCCAAAAATTCTATTGTCAAGAAATGTAAAGGAATGGGAGCACATGTGCGATATTAAAAATAATAGCTTTCTGGGCGGGCCGCGGTGGCTCAGCGGGCAAAGTGCTTGCCTGCTATGCCGGAGGACCTCGGTTCGATTCCCGGCCCCAGCCCATGTAACAAAAACGGAGAAACAGAATACAATAAAACAAAGAAAATGTTTCCCTTTCTTCCTTCCTTCCTTCCTTCTATCCTTCCTTCTCTCTGTCTTTCCTTTAAAAAAAAAAAAAAAAAAAAAAATAATAGCTTTCTTTTCTGTCCTTTAAAAATCAGTACTGATTTCAAAAGGTATTGATAAGCACAGGGTCAGCATATTTTTCCAGTCATGCTGTTGAAGAAATAGTAATTTAATACATTCTTTTGGACAAGGGGTTCTATTTGGATCTCACAAAAAAGCTTTTAATTCATGAGGGAAAGGGCAACGCATTGGTGGAAAATTGTAAAAGTTTTTATGAGGTTGGGTTTTGGGGTTTTTTTTTTTGATTAACAAACTTGGGAGCCAAAACACCTCCTGTTTTTAATAATTTTTTTCTATTAACTTACGATCTTTTTTCCCTAACCTGAGAATATGGGGTGAAGTTTTAAACTTATTTCTATGGGGTCACTTTCCAATATAATAATGCAATTACATTTGGCCACTTGGAGAACTACTGTTAGCAATGGACAGGACATTGTTCCCTTGGATTCTGGTTTTCCCCAGCAATACAGAAAATATAGTTAAAATTATATACAAATACAAACATAATGACACAAAATAAATATGTGTCTTCTTTTCTACTGACAAAAACAAATGTCTCAGAAACAACAGCATGCGATCATGTGATTTCAGGTCTAGATCATTGAAAAGTGACTGCAACTAAGTTGGAAAATAATATCAAAAGTTTTTGAAACCATTCCCAATTTCAAATAGTAAGACGATAACTTTCCTAGGTTTCTGAAAGGTAATGCACAGATAGACTGATCTGTCTCTAGATTTTTCTATATTCTGGAGATGCTGAAGAATGGTTGTTAAAATTATAACAATGGGTCACTTTATTACAAATATAAAGCTGTGCAGCCATTTCCTTGTAATCTCTTACTAGTCAACTGGTAGCTTCATGCTGGCTGTGTATGAGAGGATACAGATAATATTCAATTATTATTTTAAGGTAAAATGTTGAATTGTTAATGTAAACTCAACTGCCCCTTTTTTAGAATGTATGCAGACTTATTTTTCCTATTTGATCAACTCCAGGGAGTAACTTTCAATTTCATTAGGTAGCTAAGTGATTTTTCATTCGGGGTGTATGTGAACATATTTTAAAGAGAATTCTTACAGAGACAGAATTGATACTTGGAGATTCTTCTAAATTTTGTGTTCCAAAGTATTTAAATTATTAAGATTGAAACAGTTTTTGATCTCAGATCATCATTTCATAATCATTTTATCTATAACAGAGAAGCTTGTCTCTACTATTTTTTCACAATAATTTTGTTATGCCCAAATTCAAGAGTCATACTTTCAGTGAATCTAGAGTGATCATTTAATTATTTGGGCCTGTAGGCAACTTAGTAAGGTGAATTTTAGAATATCTAAGTAATAATATAAATTCACTTATTAAAATACAGCATGTTATGTTATACTATTATCAAACAATCAACTAAGTTTCAAGATGACCTAAAATTTTTTCCAGTGCTTTTTATAATGATCCCTAGAAATAATGCCATCTATGGTATATTAGTAAACAATTGACTCAATAGTCACTGCTGCTGAAGATGACTGTAATAAATTTTTTAAACAAATTTTTTTTTGGTAGTTCATTAATCTCCAAACTTTGGTGGTGATTAAATTAAGAATAAAGTTTTAGGTTGACTTCATTTTAAATAGCTGTCTGGTACTTGTCCTCTAAGTAACTCTAATTTATATTATCTGTAAAAATCCATAATATTTATTCTAAGTACTATTATTATTATTTTCTCAGTATTCATAATTATTTATTCCTTTCAAGTCACTCAGCACGCTACTAATGGGGCCATGTGGTTAGCTATCCTAATTTGTCCTTGTAACTTAGAATCAATTTAAATAGAAGTTCAATATAAAGTATTTTGAAATTTATAAAATTATTTTTTTGTGTTACATGCATGTCCATAGATAAAAAACTCAAAGACTTTCTTTCTTTCATAATATACTAAAATATGGTTACAAGTGCATTGAAATTCATCTTGTTAGAATGGTAGTAATATATCCCACCAGGACTACTGTTCCTAGTAGCAATTTAAAATAATTATTGTGAGACTTGATGCTAGACATCAGGTTTGCAATAGAATTACAATGAGGGAAGTGTATTAGAGACAAAACATTGCTGGAAGAAAACTTCATAATGGCGCAATTTGGAACTAAGCCTCAATTTTACAGTAATAGATTCTCTTTATGATGGCACAAAGGAGTGAATGCACTTAGCAAATTTAAATCTATTATTAGTCACACTCTGTGGATTGCAGTGCAAAAAGGAGAAAAGAAATTAGCTTTTTAAGTATGTTTCTTATATAAAACAGGTTCTAGTAAGAACAGGCTTATATAAAATCGCCTTGCTACAGTTCAGAACCACTGTCCGTTTTCATAACAGCAGGGAGTTGTCCAGGTTCAAAAGTCTTTCCAAAGTAGTTCCAAAGGTCTCTAATCACAAATTATAAGTTTCTGAAGTCAGGGTACATTCAACATCAGTCCATTTCTTATTGAAGGAAATACAGTGTGGGACAAGAAAGAGTTAATTTGGTCTGAGCCGCTTACCGCAATCTCTCTCCTTGAATGAAGAGGTATTTGTATTTCACATTAGTACTACACCTGCCTTTACTGTGATTTCAATTATAGTGATGAGAACTCAGTGGAGTTATGCTGGTATGATTTGGCACTCCCCTATGAAAAAGGAGTTTCAATTGGCAATTTTACAAGGAAAACTAATAGCAAGAATTCAATTGTATTTTCAGTACAAAATCAAAACACTAAAGATCCAAGCATTCATTTTCAAGTTAAGTAAAATGTTATATTTTTGTTTTAATTATGACCTATTTTTCCTCTCATCTTAAAATAATATAGAGTAGAATACATAATTCAATTTAAAATAACATATTTCCATGATTTATTTGCTGTTTACATAGTGATGCAAGTAAGATCCTTATGAAACATTAAATAAAATTCTTACCTGAGATATTTTACATAATCTGGGAACATAATGGAAACACCCAATTGAATCAGGAAAGGCTAACCTTATGTAGAAATGTTGGCAGAGTCATGGGGAATAAAGCAAGGACAGATAGATAATGGTCACCTTTAAAATAAAGTTCTACACCGCCTAAACATGGTAGAGCATTGGAATGATCCAATAAAACAGACCAAGAGAATTACTAAAAAAGTAGTTATTCAAAAATTACCCAAATTTATTGCCTATATTAATACTTATTGCTTTCTTATGGTTTGTTTTGCTTCTGTAGCTTTCATTGTTTAACAATTGAATAGTACTTTTCTCTTGCTGGCCTCCAAGTGATGGCTCAACTCTGCCATCATTCAATTAATGTCTAAAATATATACCATCTTTCCTTCATTTCCAAGACATTGACCTTTCCCAGTTTTGGTTCTTCTCCTACTTCTCAGTCTTCCATGTGCAGTTCTACCTCAGAAGAACCATTGTGGTTCTTCTCTCCCCCATGTACTATTTCTGGGTGGATAGCATCTGTAGACTGATGATTCAAATCTACAGCTCTTTTGCTGAGCTCCATATACCATCTGCCTGTTGGGTCATCTACCCTCAGATATTCTGCAGGCACCTCAAACTTAACATGCTTCAAACCAAATTTGGCACTACTCTGTCTCTCTCAAACAAAATACATTCTTTCCCAAGTGCTGTCTTTCTTTGAGAGCCATCTACTTAGTTGTGCAAGCCAGAAACCTGTGTTTCATCCCTGAAACATAACTTATCCCTCTCTCCTATTGAAACAATCTCCAAGCCCAGATGCATTTAGTTCCTATTTCACTAACTTACCCATTTCCATCTTTTCCATCACCACTACCCTAATTCAGGCCATCATTTTTCTCTAGAATAATTCCAGCAGTTTCCCAATTGATTTATCTTGCCCTGATCCAATTCATTCTCCGTGTTTCAGCAGGGGGATCCTTCCAAACCATTTTCCAAAATGATCAAGGAAAGGATTGATAAATATGAATACATAATTTTTTTTAAATCTCCACTTTATTTTAAATAAAGTTGAGATGATTTAAAAATAATATTTTTTATTATTTTATAGGAAAAACCTATAAAAATCAAAACAGAAATCATAAACTGGTAAAAATATTTGCAATATATATGGCATGTAGATAATGCTACCAATAAATAAAGAACTTCTGCAGATCAATACCTAAAAGAAATGGACAAAAGGATATAAATTCTCAATTTACATAAAAGGAAGTAGATTATAAAAATATGAAAAGGTGCCTTACCTCACTCATTGCAAAGGAATGCAAACTAAAATGAAATATCATTTTCACCTATCAAATTGAGAAAGATTTAAAAGTAAAGGCATGTGAGGGAAATAAGCCCTGTCCTATACTATTAATGGGTATATAAATTAGCATAACTTCTTTGGAGAGAAATTTGGAGTAGCTATTAAAGTTAAAAAATTAAGTAATAGTTTCCTTTCACTGAACTTTTCTACTTCTTGAAATATATTCTTTAGAACTATCAGCATATATACACAAGTATTTTTAAAAATGCTTGAAAATGGAAGATAAATATTCATCCATTTTTTCAGCTTTTTTTATTTTTATTTTTTGCTTTTCCATCAATTGGGTTTTGTTTAAATAATTTATGGAAATCCATATTCTGGAATATTAGGCAGCAGATAGGAAGAATAAAGTAGATCTTCATGAGATCATATGGAAAAATCTCCATGTTATTTTATCAAGTGGAAAAAGCAAAATGCTGAATAGTTTGAACAATATGCCCTTATTTATGTGAAAAAAAGTATGCATATCCACATATATGCATGCATATGCATTGACAGAAATTCTCTGAAAAGCTTCACAAAATGCTCACAGTAATTGTCTTTGGGAAGCCCTTTTTTCACTGTATCATAGACCACTTTTTCAAAAATCAAAAACTTATAGGTATAAAAATTACAAATTCTGTTGTGCCATTCTCACCTTAAAATCCTTTAATTGCTTCTATTTACCATTAGGATAACAGTGAAGTTCCTTAACCCCGCTGATGTGACCTTTAAGACTTCATCCTAGCCTCTGTTGAACATTTTTCTCACCACTCCTTTGTCTCAAACTCTGGCCACAGTGTACTTCTTCAGTTCCTCAAGTGTACATGCAACAATTTCCTTCTGTACTGTCCACGTTTGCATGGGGACTCTTCATGCTTCAAGTTTGAGCTTGAAAGTCTCTTTCACCAGGAAGCCTTCTTTGATTTTCCCCTTACCCCATATTAAGTTAGATGCTCCTGCTATATTCCCATGTCCATTATGAGCACTTACACTTAGTGTTTAATATATGTCTTTCCTAGCACTAGACTACAAGCTATGTGAGGACAGGCACCACGCCTCTCTGGCTCACAAATATAACTTGGCATGCATTAAGTACTCACATAATAGTTTCTGAACAAATGAATGCTCATGAGCAGAATAAATTCAACGGGTCACAAATATCTCCCTATTAATTGAAGGCTTCTTATGTAGGACCAATTTGGCTGAACTTTTAATAGATAGTTTGGAAGTAAAAGAGAATGCAAAGAATGAGCTTAAAGTGGGTGTTGGGAGTGGGAAAAATACACATAATTGCTCAGAATAGTTATAAGCATATAAAGAAGGGCAAAAGACTAAAAACTGTATTATCCAGGGTTAAAGAAAAGGTGGAATATGAAACGAACAGAGTGGTAATGATGAATAAAGGTAGATTTCTTGGTGAATGTGAGGTTTTAACTTGATCTCTAATGAAGTCAGATTGATGGAAATAGTAATGAAAGGGCCTAGAAGTGAGAGCAAGATTGTATACAGAAGCACAAGGGGGCTATGTAAAGTGGGGATCTAGTTCCCCACTTCTCTATCCCCTACAGCTTTATGAAAATTTCATCTCAGATCTAGTCTATGCTACTATGCTTTCCATAAATGGACACTCAGAAGCCAAACTAGATAGAGGTGGTTTCCAGTAGTTTTTATGAGACCTTGGAACAGAAACACAGCACCTGAAACTCTTCCATTTTCAGGGGAGTTTTGTGGAGGTCTAGGTCACTAGGTATTCAGAAATATTGAAAGAAATATAAAAAGGAAAATACCCAACCAGAGGATATAGCAGAGGAAGAGCTGCATGTCTTTGCTATCCAGCTGCAGAAACATCAACAGCCTCTGCCTCATTTCTTCTTTTCCAGTCCACCATCCATATCCTCAGTCTTTCTACCAAATACTCTTGCCCTTTTGTCCCACCTCCATTATTCCCACTTGAATTTAGGCCCCTGTCACTTCTGGAGATATACTTGACTATTTCAATCTTGCCTACTTAAGAGTTTTCTCCTCACATTTGCCTGGATAAGATTTCTGTGCTTGGTTCTCTCTTCTCTTCTTTTTCCACATGCTGTCTTCATTGGTGATCTCATTTGCTCCCATTTCTTCAACAATTACCTATACACTAATGACTTTCAAATTTATACTTCAGTATTGATTGTTCTCCTTTGTTTCCAAGAGAAAAGTCAACATGTTCCCAAACCAAATTGTTCTCTTTCCTCAAAACCTTTTTTCTCCGAAATGCCTCATCCTGTTAATGTCACCATTTTGCTCTATGTAGATCAAGCTAAAAACAATGAATGATCTGTTGATTTTGCCACTACTTAGCAAATTTTACCAATTCTTCCTCTAAAGGTTTCCTGAGTTATGCTGCCACTGCAGGGATTCTAGTTTTCAGCATCTCAAGATTGAATATATTTTCCAGGCCTGCATTATCTTGAGCACTTCCAGGATAGTCCGATAATAAGAAGCCTCCAATGTTTACTAAATGTCTTAGCTTCTGAGCTGCTAAACAAATGCCATACAATGGGTTGACTTAAACAACAGGTATGTATTGGCTCATGGTTTTGAGGCTAGGAGATTTCCAAAATGAAGGCCTCATCATGATGATGCTATCCTCCTGTAAGACAGTGACATCCTGGGCTGGCTGCCAGTGATCTTTGATCTTTGGCTTTTCCATCACATAGCAATGCACATGGTGGTGGCTTTTCCTTTCTTTTCTAGGTTCCGCTGATTCCCAGTGGAATATAGTATACAGTATAGAACTATTGCTGCCGGAATCCAATGGACATTTCCATTCTCATTTCCAAGCATACTTCCTATGTTTCCCACCATACCAAACCACTCTTCATTTTCAAACAGTGCCAAATTTTTCTACTTCTCTGTGACTTTGCCAATGCAATTTCCTAATTCTAGCATATGTTTTCCTCTTTTCTACCTGACCAATTCCTATTAGTTCTTTAATACAATCTCACAACTCACTTCTTATAAACTGTATTAGTTGAGTACTCATCTGCATTCTGATAACATCTTAAATGCAACATATAACAATGTGTTATAATCAGCTATTTAGGAATGTCACTGCAATGTGATCAAAGCACAAAACTGGTTCAATGGCTAAACCATGACTCTTCCTCACCTTCAGTCCTAGCATAGTGTTTGGCACAGAGTAAACACTTAACACGTGGGTACTGGATGAATGAATAGATAGCATTCCATGGCTTTGTTTTTCCAGATCAAAGTTAACCTTGTCATGTTGGTAATCAAAGAACTCTCTCAAGTTGACTATTCCTTTGCCAATATCATTCCTACTTTATCTTTGCAAGCCTCAGAAACAAGGCTTTGTCCTTTATGTAGGTTATAAATACCTAAATTTCATGTTGATTGTTCCCTAATTTTGCATTCCCTTAAATATATACTATTTGTATATGATTCACTACATTAGCACACACATGCACATGTTTTGTTCTATAGGCTGACTATATGAAATGCCAATATTCAAACTTCTTAATCTACCAAAACAGGAACTTAATGTGATTCAACCTAGTTAAAAACTTCTTGAAGGCAAGTTACTATGTCACGTTACTTTTTTGTGGCCTAAAGTTATTATTGGCACAATCATAGGCAGATGGTAGACCAGAGGCTCTCAAAGTGCTGTCCATGGACTGCTGTAGGCTTCTGAGACTATGGGAAAAAAAAGTCATAATAACACTAAATGTTATTTGCCTTTTTCCACGTTGTTGAAATTTGCACTGATGGTACAAAGATAATGGTGAGTAAAATTGCTTTGATTTCACACATCAAAGCAGTGGCATCACACTCTAATACTACTCATTATATTGTTCATTGCTCTGTTCTTATATTTTTAAAAAAGGCAGTGCACTTGAGTGTGTTTTAAGAAGTAGTAAAATTATTAATTTTATTAACTCTTGACCCTTGAGTAGATGCATTTTTAATACTTTGTGGGATAAAATGGGAAGTATTTAGTGTATAGTACTTCTATATATCAAGGTACAATCACTGGCTACAGGAAAAGCATTTGTGAGACTCAGCTGAAGGCTGAAGGAGTCACTTTTGTTACAGAATACAATTTTTACTTGAAAGAATTACTGATTTGGAAAGCATTTTCTAAAAAATGATCAAAGGAAGACTTGTTTCAAGGAAAACAACCGATAGTGTTTGCTGCAATGATAGCACTGCATTGAGCAATAACATGACCACTGAAGCAAAAATGAGAATTTGGGGAAAATCGTGGGTCTACCACAACAGCAACTGCATCTTAATATTTAAAGATTTTTCTGGTGAGATGATAGTGATATTAACAATTGTTACCTTTCAAATGGATCAACATTGGAAAATCTGTATAACTTAGTGAGCCAATAATTTCCAAATGAGCAATGCACTATGTTACTAAATCTTGCATAGTAAAAGATTCATTCGAAGAGCAGATACGGTTTCAGAGTCCATGTTACAACTAAAAGAAACTAACATTTGTTGATTTTTGGTGTAGTATTAAAAATATCCACTATATCAGAAATAATAAAAATATTCATCTTTTTTCCAACTGCATATCAGTACTAGACCAGATTTTCTTCATATGCTTCAACTAAAATAATGTATCACAACAGATTCATTGCAAAGCAGATATGAGAATCTAGCTGCTTTCCAGTAAGCCAGACATTAAAGAGATTTGCAAAAATGTAAACAATGCCACTTTTATAACTAATGTTCTTTGGCTTTGGAAAATACAGCTTTTTTTAGTAAAATGTTTATAGTAACATTTAATACGTTATCATTTTGAAATGAATAAAAAATAAATAGATATTTAAAAGTCTTCTTAGGTTTGATTTGGTAAATATCAAGAGAAATAACCCATGTGTTTTAGTTTTCTAAAGCTGCCAGAATGCAACACACCAGAGATGGACTAGATTTTAATAAGGGGATTTATTTTGGTTACAAATGTATAGTTCTTCAGAGCAAAGGCAGCTAGCTTTCATCTGAATTTCTCTGTCACATAGGAAGACACACTGCAATGACTGCTGGCCTTCCCTCCTGGCTTCTGGGTTCCAATGGCTTTCCGTGGGGCAATTCCTTTCTGCATCTCCTAATGTCTGGGCTGAGATGTGAATGCTGAGAGGAGGTATGCTGAGCTGTTGCGCACTCTTCTACCTCTCTCTTTTAAGCCTCCAGCTAATTAAATTAAGCCTCACTCATTGCGGAAAGCACTCCCCTTAGCCAACTGCAAATGTAATCAGCCATAGATGAATTTCACATACTGATGATTTAAGTTCACAGCAACAGAACAATGGGGCATCACCACCTAGTCAAGTTGATACCTGAACCTATCACATCATGTAAACAAAACCTCTCTAGGGTTCTCAACAATTGTTAAGAACGTAAAATGGCCCTGAGACCAAAATTTTGAGAATGCCTGCAGTACATGCTGAATAAATGTTTGGTGAGTTAGTGCATCAATGAAGCAACATAAAGGAAGCAAAGAAGGTTGTGATTATATAAATGTAGTTATAGGGTTGGCATTCACTATTGTGAACGGCTGCAAACACTTGGCTGTTACCATACTCGTCACCACGTTGAGAAATGGGTAAGGATTAAATTCTATTCAATTTCAGAAAGGAATAAGGTATTCCATCGGAGTCAAGTCAACTGAAACTCACTTTTAGAAAGGATTAATTATTCTTTTTAAATTACCTCAAAGACAACCCACAGAAAAGATTCTTCCCTCACCTTGCACTGGTTCCAAATATCAAGTGAGACTTTTACAAACAACTTTCCTGACTTTCTCAATTTGCTTCAAAAAAAGTAAGTTAAGAATACTACTATTCTGGTATGTTTTCTGGGAGTCTGGATCCCCAACCGCACAATACTGGAAAGTAGCCAGGCTACTAGCATTGAAGCTGTGCTTGTCACAACACAACTCTGCTGGGCTGGATGGGTGTGGGGAATGGATGGCAGTAAAATACTCAAGCAGCTGCTGCATGGTGAAATAAAGTGGGGCAACCACAAGGGGAGGGGACAGAAGCAACACTTCAAAGGAGCACTGAATTACAATTTCCAAAATATGTGGCAAAGTTGTTGACTGCTGAGAAACCACAGCAGCCGACAGACTGGTCTGCTATGTCACAAATAGAAACACGGTGGCTCTTTTTGAGCAAAGGCATTGGGCCAAATAAGACTAAGAGGCAAATAGCAGCTGTAACCCCATATAAAGGCAAGTTTTCATAATGTGTTCTATGAGAAAAGGATCGTTGGTCATGCTTTGCCTAGGTATTCAGTCACACCTGCACAGACAGACATCAGGAAGCCAATCTTGAAAACTGAAGTACTCTGATGAATAAATGGCACCTGATTTCTCACTAAGCATTTTCTCTAAGCATTCTTCTCACACTTTATTTGTGCCTCTTATGGCATACATTGTTTTCAGTCTGGCACTTTAGTTATTCTTGTGTAAGCTTGATTCTTCCATCTCTAGTGTAAGCTCCTTGAAGACCACTCACTTACCCTTCAAAATCCATAGCACAGTGCCATGTACCTAGTAGGTGCTCAATGAATACTTGAACAATGAAGATATGACAGCAGGTTTTTGACAATTCTACAGCATGAATGATGTCAATCATTAATTTGTCCAATTAACAAATATTTATGGAGTTCTTACCACATGCAAAATAATATAGTAGATGGTGTTGAATATGTTAAAATGAAGTAGACAAGGACTTCAAGGACTCAAAGACTCTACAGTTCAATAACACAAATTAAGTCTCCTTAATTAAGAGTTAAAGAAAGTTATATAAAAATTTTGTTTTTTTCTCTTGGACCATATCTATCAAGCAACCAAGGTCTAGAAGTTATCAGTAAATCAGGTAAAGGGTAAAAAGCGATGTTCTTTTTTTTCTAATCTAATACGTTATTTCTCTGACATCAATTGTGTTAAGCAGGTTAAAAAAATCAGCCCTGACTTGGGAAAAATATGGTGAGCACTATTATAATTTATAATAAGAAATTGCCATCTAAAAGAAATATTTGTACTTTTAGGGCTCTGGACAACTAACAAATGGATATACTAGGATATTATCCATAGAAGAAGGCCCTTTTCTGTCTGGTTCACTGCAGCATCCCCCAGAATCTAAACAGTACCTAGCACAGAGTAGAAGTCCTTTATTGTTTACTGAAAGAATACACAAAAAATAAATTTAAAATGCAAAAGATTTGTTATATTAAATATTCTATTTAGATAAGAAGCATGCCCCAGAAGTGTTGGAATCCTGGTGGCACCATTTACTAGCCATGTGAACTTGGTTAAGTTACTTAACCTCACTTTGTCTCAATGGCTGCATCTGTAAAATGGAGGTAACAGTATTTATCTCCTAAATTTGTTGTACATATTAAATGAGTTAATGCACATATAAGTTCTTATAACAGTGCCTTGCACATTATAAGAACTCAAAAAACATTGGCAATTATATATACTTGTGTGTATGTGTATGAAGAAACATTTACTGCTATTAACCCATATTAATTGAGAAAATATAACATTGGGAAAATTCCTGAATAGTGTCCTACAAATAAAATATTCATTATGTCATCAACACTACAAATTCCTCTTAAATGATTATCAGCTCAGCAAATTTCTTAAAGCTGATTGGCGTTAAAGCTCTTCCATCTCATCTTTTTTATGTTGAAAATGTGTGTGCCAGTTTGAAACTGCTGTGCACCGAGAAAAACAATGTTCTTTAATCCTGATTTAATACTGTAGGGTGAGGCATTTTTGATTATGTTGTTTCCATGGAGCTGTGTCTCCACCCATTTAAGGTGGGTCTTAATCCATTTACATAAGTCCTTTAAGAGGGAACAGTTTTGGAATAAACTTCAGAGCTGACAAACAGAACTGTTTGGAGATGCTGAAAGAAAACAACCCCCAAGGAAGCTGTTCGAAATGAGAAAGTAGGAGAGAAAACTAGCAGATGTCGCCATGTGCCTTCCCAGCTGACAGAGAAACCTGAATACCAATGGTCCTTTCTTGAGTCAAGGTATCTTTCTCTGGATGCTTTAGTTTGCGCATTTTTACAGACAGGCTTAATTTGCCGTAACTTCAAGGGTAACAGAATGTTGCCCATATAAGTTAGGTATGGTTGATATACGATAGAAAAGATGTGCCAGAAAAACAACGTGGGCCCATTCATTGAGGCAATTTGAGACCATAGCCAGAAGCAATATAGTGCACCTGAGAAAATAGTTCAGTTCAGAATTTACAACAACTCACAATCTTCACATGCCATGAAGGGAAATATAAAGAACAATTTCCTGGTGGTGAGAATAGTTAACATTGGCATACATAACAGAAGAGGGTTGTGGAGTTTCCTTTTCAGGGCATCCTTAACACAGGGCTGATTATCAATATGGGAGGGCTGAATGATCGCTCACACTCAGAAATTGTTGGATGACCCTTCAGGTCCCTTTTAGGCATCTGAATGCCAGTTAAAAAGAAAGAAATGGGGTTTGTGAGCATTAAGGCAGTTTAATCAGTTTTACTATAAAGCCAAAAGATTATTCACTGAAATTGTCATACAATCACCTGAATTGACACATATTCTTTCATTTCAACAAAATAATTACTGAGTGCCCATATTCCAGGCACTGGGCTAGTTAGTGAGTCACAGGATAAAGAGGCAAGATCCCTTTCTTAAGGAGTTTATAGAATAGGGAGTGTCATGTAAGTGATTACAGCATAATATGACTGTTATAATAAAGCTGGTCAGGTATGGTCTTTTGTATATCAAATAAGAAAAGCCCACTTAAAAATTAATTGGCTAAAATAACAGAGCAGTAGAACTTCAAAGAGTAATAGGGACCATTCTCTTTATTTCACTTTAGCTTCCGTTGGGTTGGCTCCATTTTCAGATAGTTCCATCCTTGCAGAAAGAGGGAGTTTACAAGTTGCAGCCTTTCGTGTGCAACAGAAGAGAAACCAAAGGCTTACAATGTAGTATCGTTGGCCCTGACTAGCCTGGCTAGGGCATGTGCCCATTCCTGAACCAATCACTGAGGCCAGGGGCTGAAATGCATGGATTGGCTCACCTCCAGCCTACTCAGCTTTACTCAAGGCACATAGGTATGGGAGGAACAATTACCCAAAGCAGAACTGGGGTACTGCTGCTACATAAAGGGGAAAGGGATGCTAGACCACCGAAACAGCAAATATCTACTACCTTGGAAAGTACATGCTTGATAAATATATTCAAGAAATTGTCTTTTAGTACATACTGTGGATAATGCATTGGCCTGAGTAGTTCTCAATATTAAAAAGACATTGACAAAAAGCTTATAAACTAGAAGGGAGACAAAGAAGATATACAGCTATAACACAAAGAAGAACTCCTGTGTACTTGGGAGAGTGGTCAGAATAGATTTCATTTCTCATTGTAGGAATGAGGAGAGGCTTCGAGAGAGGTGTCCTTTGAAACAGATCTTGAACAATGGGGGGGATTTATCCTACTTGCCATGCCTACAATATCATCATAACATAGACATCAAAGTAACATAGACTCTCCTAACTCTGGAGGTGACTTATAAAATACTATATCCAATATTATCTTGTTCTAAAAAATGTATCTTCAAGAAATGGCAACTTTCTCAATTGGGGTTATGGGCAGAGAGATGTGATTCCCATTAATAATAGTGTTTCCCTTAAGCTCAAGGCCTTAGCACACAGTTGGTACTCAAATCTTGGTTGAATGAGAGAATTCAAAAAATCTTAGTTGAATGGGTGAATGTCTAAATAAATATTGTGGCCTCATGTTAATGAGTAATAGATGAGATTCCTGTGGTCTTGTAATACCAGTTTAAAAGACATCGCCAAACCTTGTTTATAACAAGTTATTTCTTTATAGGTTTATATGGGGCTACTTTGTTCCCTTGGGCAGCCCTTTGAGGCCCACCAGTAGCATCATTTGCTCAGCTCGCATTGTGTGCAATGATATCCAACCTGGCATCCACCACACCCTCAGTCTTTCAGTGTAAAACAAAGTGCAGCTTCCCCTACAGAGCATCCTGATTAAACAAATTAACTATGGCGCTGCCTGCAAATATACACACTAGAGTGCAGGAAATGAACAGATACAATGGCCAAGTCTGTATTTAATTTTAATTAAATTTCATTCTGTAGCTCAATTAATCCACATCTCCAAATGTCAGCAGGACTTAGGCAAATGGAATGACATCTGCTGCACTGCACAGGACTATAAAACCTTCACTGCATGCTAGTCTCTGGAAACACACCAGGAAAAATGAAATATCTTTATTAAGTGTGTAGTAATGTATAGAATTTTAACTTAGAGTCTAATGAAAGAACATGAACTGGGAAAGAAAATGAGACTAAGAATGTGAGTATTTATGGGCAGGTCAAAACTTGTTTGATATGCTGCCTTGAAATATGTATTGTTTTAAAGTTGCGTTTGATTTTCTAGATGTTTCATTTAATATTTACCTGGTGAGCTCCCACCTGCCCAGGATAGTGATTTTTTTTAGCTTACATGGCCTCCTTTCCTGAGAAAGGGGAATTGGAGGAGTAGGAATGATTTTTTTGACGCAAAATATGGAAAAGACCACTCTGCTATGTAAGGCCATTTGTTAACAGGGGCCAGAGGTGTAGCAGAGACTGTGAGGTTTGACAAACCTAGTTAAAACTTTTGTTATGCCATATATAATATCAGATTAGGAGACAAAAAAAAATCAGGTATTATTAATTAGTGAGATTGTTCTCAGCTTGACAATGACTGGTTTGGGGAAATGTCTATGTAGGAGCTTTTAGAAAATGTGAATGTAGTCATTATTACTGACGGCTAGAAATAGATGAGTCATTAAAATAAGAGTAGGAAGCTCCAAGGGATAGTCCCTCCACTAGAACAACTATTAAGCAGGCAGGAGCTGTCTGAATCAACTATTTTGAAACTCAGAGGTCCAGCAGAACACAGTATAGTACCCAGGGAAAAGTGGGAGAAAAAGACTAATAAACAATGAGAAATACCAGTATGTTCTCCTGGCATGTCAGTTACTGGTACGTCTCCCCTGTTCTTAAGAAAAGCAGTCATGGGGTCCTGCTCCTGGGGTAGACCGGTGGTGCCAAAAGGAGACATAAAAATGCACTTCCCCAAGGTCTGGGGTGGGCACAGGCTGATGGATAATCACTGCTTTTCATTAGCTATCATAGATCACTGGGGGCTTGGCTCTGAGTGTGGCCCTTGTTACAACCCATCCAGACAAAGGCACTTAAAGATGGTATGCAGAAGACAGTTGAAGGGCTGGTGAAAAAAAAGGGCAGCTTTGGGGAGCATGGAAGAAGTCCTGGTGCCCTTCCTTGACCCTTCCTCATCTCCTCTTCAGGTCAGTTCGGAGCCACCTGGCATAACCTCTATGGGTTCTTGGCCTTACAGTTGGGAAAGATTGATTTGGGAAACTCCTTTCTGGCTTGTCCCTCTCTAAGAATTTACCCTCCAGACAAAAGTAGTGTGAGACATTTCAGGAAAGCCCTGTAAGAAGTGAAATGACTGACATGGACAGCCTGGGGCAAAGACTTACTGGAACATCCAAGAAAGAGAGAAGTTCTTTCTTGAAATGGAGAATTAAAATCCTTCTAAACAGGGGAATCGCCAAGGTCATTAGCAAATACAGCCCAGGACTAGGCAGGGAGGACCCTAATTTGCCTTTGGCTGACCTGCCTCATACATGGGCTGATCTCTGATGAAGGCAACCAGCCAATGAAAGTCTTTGCTTATTTATTTACCTGGTGGGTAAATAAATTTGTTTTTCTGCTTAGATTTTCTTGGTTTTGTTAGTTCCTGCCATTCAAGAAAATCTCTGTCATAATGATGAACTGGTTACAAAAAGAAATAGACATGTCAGGGAATAAATCCCAGTTAACATTTTAAAATATTAAAATGTACATATGCAACAAAATTACAATACAAACAAAGAAACAGGAAATGATGGCTCAACCAAAGGAAGAGGATAAAAACACAGAAAAAAACAACAAATAAGACCAGACTGTGGATGTACCAGACACACTCAAATAAGAAGGATCTTCAATATCTACAAGGAGATAAAGGAAAATACAGATAAAAAACTAAAAAGATATCAGGAAAACAATGAATAAACAATATGCGAAACTCAATAAACAGATTGAAATTTTAAAAAAGAACCAAACAGAACTACAAAGTTAAATACCACTATAACTGAAACGAAAAATTCCCAGGAGAGTTTCAACAGCAGATGGGAGATGGGAAAAGAAAGAACCAGAGAGCTCAAAACAAGACAATCGAAATGAGTCCAGCTGAGGAGTAGAAAGAAAAAAAAGAATTACCAAAAGTGAAAACAGCCTAAGAGACCTCTGGAATAACATCAAGGGTACCAGTATATACAATATGGGGGTCCCAGAAGGAGAAGAAAGGGAGAAAGGAGCAGAAGGAATATTCAAAGAATAATGACAGAAAACTTCCCAAACTTAGCAAAAGATGTGAATGTGCACATCTAAGAATCCCATAGAACACAAAATAGGACAAACTAAAAAAAATATATAACCCATCACACACTGATCAAACTCTCAAATGCACAGGACAAGGTGAGAGTTGTGAAAGCTTAATGAGAAAAGCAATTTGTTATGTACATGGGAGTCCCAATTGGATTAAGTATCAATTTCTCATCAGAAACCAGGGAGGCAGTGGATTGAAATACCTAAAGTGCTGAAGGAAAACAATTGCCATTTCAAAAATGAGGTAGAGATTAAAACATTTCCAGATAAAAGCTGAGGGAGTTCATCACCATTAGAGCTACCCTATAAGCAATGATAAAGGGAGCTCATCAGACTGAAATGAAAGGACATAAGGCAATAGTTCAAAGAGGCATAAAGAAATAAAAACCTCTGGTAAAAATAATCATCTAATCATCTGGGTAATTATAGATGTCAGTATTGTACTGCAGTTTTTGTATATAACTCCACTTCTTATATCCTATATGTGATAAAATGCAAAAGCATAAAAAATAATGGTAAATGTATGGTTTTGAACTTACAGTGTACAAAGATATAATTTGCAATAAGTATAAAAAAAGGGATGAAGGGGATATAGGAATAGTGTACGTGTATGCTATTAATGTCAAGTTGGTATCAAGTCAAATATAATTGTTGTACATTTAGGATGTTAAATTTTAACACCATGGTAAACATAAGGAAAACATATCCAGCTAGAAATGAAAGATACTCAATATGATACAATACAAAAAAAATCAAATAAATATGAAAGTAGATATGAATGGAAAAATAGAGGGACAAAATAGGTTAAGACTTAAAACACTAAGTAGCAAAATGGCAAAGGAAATCTCACATTATCAGTAATGACTTTAAATGTAAATGGATTAAACTCCCCAGTATAAAGGCAAAGATTGGCAGAATAGATAAAAAGCATGACCCAACTTCAGGCTGTTTACAAGAGACTCACTTAAATTCAAAGACATAATTAGGTTGAAAGTGAAAGGATAGCAAAAATATACCACACAAGTGTCACCACAAGAGAGATGGGATAGCTATATTAAGATCAGACAAAGTAGACTTTAAGTGAAAAAAGCACTATGAGGGACAAAGGCAGTCATTACATACTGATAAAGTGGTCAATTCAAACAGAAGACCAGCAATTATAAATATATATGCACCTAACAGCAGAGTCCCAAAATATATGAAGCAAATACAGATATGGAGGGAGAAATAGATGATTCTATATTAATAGTAGGAGACTTTTTTTTTAATAGTAGGAGACTTTAATGCATCATTTTCAATAATGGATAGAACATCTAGATAGAAGATCAGTAAGGAAATGCAAGACTTGAATGATACTCTAAAACAACAAGACCTAACAGACTTCTATATAACACATCACCCAACAATGACAGAATAGACACTCTTCGCAAGTGCACATGGGTCATTCTTCAGGGGAGACCATATCTTGGGTCATAAAACCAGTCTCAATAAATTAAAAAATATTGAGTTTATACAATGTATCTTCTCCAACCACAATGGAATGAACTAGAAATAATTAACAGAGGGAGAAATGGAAAATTCACAAATATGTAGAAACTAAACAACCAAAGGATTTAAGAGGAAATCATTAAAAAAATTAGGAAATATCTTGAGGAGAATGAAAATGAAAATACAAGATACCAAAACTTATGGAAAGACTAAAATGCAGTGTTGAGAGGAAAATTCATAGCTCTAAATGCTTACATTAAAGCAAGAAAAAGTTTAAATCATAAACTTAACCTCAAAACTGGAAGAATTAGAAAAAGAAGAGCAAACTAAGCCCAAAGCAATCAGAAGGAAGGAAATAGATTAGAGTAGAGATAAATTGAATAGAAAACAAAAACACAATAGGGGAAATCAACAAAACCAAAAATTGGTTCTTTGAAAAGATCAATAATACTGACAAACCTTTAGCTAGACTGTTGAAGAAAAAAAGAGAGGACACAACTAAAATCTGAGATGAAAATGGGGACATTCCTACTGAACCCAATGAAATAAACAGGACTATAAGAGGACATAGAGAACTAAAAACGTTGCTAAAAGAAGACCTAAATAAATGGAAGGATGTTTTGTGTTCATCAACTAGAAAACTAAATATTGTTAAGATGTTAATTCTACCCAAAGCACTTTACCAATTCAATGCAATCCCAATCAAATTTTCAACAACCTTCTTTGGAGAAACAGAAAAGTTAATCATCAAATTAACGTAGAAGGGTAAGGATCCCCAAATAGTCAAAGCTATCTTGGAAAAGAATGAAGGTGGAGGACTTAAAACTTATTACGAAGCTTTAATAATCAAACAGTAGAGTACTGGCATAAAGATAGACATTTAGATCAATGGAATAAAATTGAGAGCTTAGAAATCACAGCTCACATTTACGGCCAACTGATTTCTGACAAGGAGGCAAAGACTGCTCAACCAGGAAAAAATAGTCTCTTCAACAAATGGTGTTAGAAAAACTGAATCTCCATTTGCAAAAGAATGAATGTGGATTTTTGTATATAGTTATACCATATACAAAAATTCAATTAAAATGGATCAAATTCCTAAATATAAGAGCCAGAACTATCAAACTCCTATAAGAAAACATGGGTAGGCATCTTCAAGACCTTGTGTTATGCAATAATTTCTTAGACTTTATACGCAAAGCACAAGAAAAAGTAGATAAATAGGATCTCATCAAAATGTAAAAATTTGCGCCCCAAAGGACTTTATCATGAAAGTAAAACAATCTATAAAATGGGAGAAAATATTTGGAAACCGCATATCTGATAAGGGTTTAATATCCAGAATATAAAATGAAATCTTTGAACTTAAGAGCAAAAGGACAAACAACTTCCTGTAAAAGTAGGCATAAGATTTAAATAGATATTTCTCTAAAGAAGATATACAAGTAGCCAGAAAGTCCATGAAAATATGCTTAACACTTTTAGCCATGAGGGAAATGCAAATAAAAACAATGATATACCATTTCACAATTAATAGAATGGCTGTTATTTTTTAAAAAGTCAGAAATTTTAGGTGTTGGAGAGGATATAGAGAAATAGGAATACTCATTTATTGCGGGGGGTAATGTAAAATGATGCAGCCGCTGTGAAAGACAGTTTGGCAGTTCTTTAGAAAGCTGAGTATAGAATTACCATGTGACATTCCGCTTCTAGGATATACCAGAAAGTACTGAAAACAGGGACTTAAACAGATATTTGTACACTGATGTACATAGCGGCATCATTCGCAATTGCCAAAAGATGGAAGCAACCCAAGTGTGCAGCAACCAAGAAATATGTAAGCAAAATGTGGTATATACACCAAATTGAAAACTGTATATTTGTAAAAAAGAATGAAGTTCTGATACGTGTCACAACATGGATGATCCTTGAAAACATCATTTTGAGTAAAACGAGTCAGACACAAAAGGACAAATACTGTATGATCTCACTGGGCTGAAATAATCGGAATAAGCAAACTCATAGAGCCAGAATCTAGAATATATGTTACCAGGGTGTGGGGTGGACATTGGGAACAGGGAGTAAATTTTTGAAATGTACAGACTTTCGATTTGGGATGATGGAAATGTTTTGATAAGTGGTTGGTGGTGATGGTAGCACAACACACTGTGGATATAATTAGCAGCACTGTACTGTATATTTCACTGTGGCTAAAAGGGCAAATTTTAGATTGCACATATTTTATGCTTAAAAAGTCTAGGGGACTGCGTAACATAGTTTAACATGTAAGTTAAACCATGGACTATAGTTAATAGTACAATTATAAAAAGGTACTTTCATCAATTGCCAGACCAATGGCAATTATAAAAAGGTGCTTTCATCAGTATGCCAGGCCAATGCAAGATGTTAAAAATAGTGTTATATGGATATCTTCTATTTTATGCAAGACTGTTTTGTAAACCCACAACTTCTCTAACAAAAAAAAAAAAAGGTAAGTATGGTCCCTTCTTTGGCAAAAGGAGAACAGGTCAAAAAGAATTACAATAAAATGCAACAAACTTCTTTAGTAAAGAGATGATCAAATAATTACACAAGGTCAGAAGCAATTCTGAACCCTGGAATGGACCCTCGTCTCCTATGAAATGGACCCTGAAAGCTGAATGGGATTTGAGCAGATAAATAGCGGGGGAAAGTAGCAAAGGGAAAAGCATATGCAAAGACAGGGCAAGGGAAAGCATTTTGCTGTGTAGCAAGAGAAAGAGTTGAAAGTCTGCAGAGAAGATAAACTAGGAGCTGAAGAGAGATAGTTTGGGATCCCATTGGCTGACATTGTATATACCTCGAGGAACTCTGGATTTGGTCCTACAGGGAATGGGGAATCTCTGAGGGCTTTGCTTAAAGGACCACCATATGCAGATCTGTGTTTGGAAGTGCTGTGTGGGATATGGAGCAGACAGCGAGCTATCAGAAGCATGGTAGAAAGCAAGAAGGGAGCCCTGGTCTCTGTTAAATCTACACATATGTGGAGGCCCATGCAGAGAAGAAAAGAGGAATTTAGTTCCTATTCACATGCTTGAGAAAGGGCTAAATAGAATGGGATGCACATTGGTGAAGGCTCACCCAGGCATGAGAAAGTCCTGCCGATTAGTGGCATAGCATGTAGGTGGAATGCTGCTGTCAAGTAAAATGAACAGAAAGAGAAAAATCGAAGGGCCTGACAGCTAGGCATTGATCATTTCCTGCCCAGAAGCTGGGGAAAAAAACAGTCTTTTCCCTACTCTTGGTTTCCATGAGATGAGAATTTTTTACTTACATGCACTCTTGGCCTCTCTCCACCTCTGTCCTCAGTCTGTTCACGGGGAGGTACGGCGGCGTAACCCACCAATAAACCTGGGACTATCTAAGCTGTGCTTACAGCTGTCGTTCTACCTCCCGTGACGGGCCTGCCCACGGGGTTCAGGAACCCACATCTGCTGTAATTGGTTTGACATATCTTTATTCTATTTCTCAAACTGTTCAGAAGTCAAGTGGAGAAGAGGGCAGCTGGCTACTAGAGTCCCTTCTGAGTCTCCAACATCTAGGAAGTATATTTTTGGGCCCCCGTTCTGGTATTTGGGACCCCATCTGAGACCCAAGGGGAGCCTTGTTGGGGATCAGCCACAGTTATTTATGTAACACACTCAAAAAGGAAGACAGGTAGCAGAGAAAACTCAGGAAATACAATCAAAGGAGGCCAAATCACCCAAGACTGGACTAAAGGAGGGGCTGGATGCCAAGAAAGTCCAGGATTCTGTTCATTAAAGAGAGCAAATGACAGTGAAAGCCAGCCTTTTGCAGTCAGGGCTATGTCAAAAAAGAGGGGGATACCCTGCTGACCTTGAAATTCAGAATTGTATAAATTGTTGGTTTGTTACCTCAAAATATAAATATGAGGTTTTTACTAAATCTGGACCAAATACGGTTTTGTGGGTCAGTATGGGAACCTCTACTTTACTGTTACAGTGTTAAAATAATATGTTTTGTTGCTTTTCAAAAGGTGGTTTAACTCCTAAAGAATGAATTTTCCAGGAAAATTCTCAAACAACTCTTTTTTTTAATTGGAGACCTCCTAGAATGATACAAAAACATATAAGCAGAACTGGAAAGATTTCAATTTAAGAAGAAAGAAGAAACTAAAAATAGAGTGGACAGTCTAGCACTCTTATTGAACATATTAATTCATTGTAATGATAATTAAAGGCTAAAAACTGAGGAATCTTACATAAACTAATAATATGAAAGGTTTTTAGTCAGGTGTAACTATCTGGAGGGAGAATAAAGCCTCTTCATATTTTGTCTTTGCATTTCTGTCAGATTCTCTTCTCTATTTCTCATAATTCTGTCATTATTCTTCTATCACTTTTTCATGTGCCTTGCTAAAATTTTTATTCTCTTATACATTTTGATTTAAATTACATGCTTACTCGTTATAGTACATACCTTAGGAAATAATGAGTTTGTCTCACGACATTGAAGGTAGCTCAGAGGAGTGGACTTTAATTATTAGGAACATACTGAAAACAAAATTTGGAATTTTGGTTCTGCCAAATTCATCAAGAAAAATATTCTACTTCAGCTATGCTATGATACTGAATTTTAAAAGTAGCTTACAAAGATGTAGCAAAGAAATTATATCTAATAAAAATGTACAGGAAATAACAAGTAGCTTTAAACTATCTCATGATCCTATCTAATGAGACAATGAATTGACATGTGGGTCCCAGCATATTAATGAATTCAAAATAGGAATCAATAATATATCACTAATTTAATCAGGGATAAAGTTGCCTTTACTCCTTCCAGAAAGACAATAAGACATATTGATGCTATAATGTCCAAATATGCAAAAATGAAGAATGAAGTTGTAAAAGAACTTTGAGTTAATGAGTTAAATTGTCTAACAATCAATCGTTAAGGTATAATGGGGCTAAGTACATTAAGGCATTTCTGGTGGCAACATTTCACAATTGTTTGCATTGAGTTATCAGTATTTCATACAGAAAAATAGGTATGAAAATTTGGAATTTAGACATACCGAACTATACTATATTATGTTTTATCACATTAATGAAGGACATGGAAAACACAATACCTAACTATGAGGTTGTATGATTCTATCATAGGATGTTCTTTAAGAATGAAGTTGACTGACTCGAAGATTCATTCTGAACTCAGTGACACTGGGTTTAGAACTCCATCAATGTTTCTTTCAGGCTGTGGGTCCAAGAAATTAGGCAACTTCTATTTATGACAGTTTGCCATTGGTGGAAAGAGCTTATGTCTTGAATGACCACTACTTCTTAAGTTGGATTTCTGATAGTAAATTAAGTCAAAATTTGATGTTTTAGATGCTGGAAGTTACATAGGCATAATTAAATGACAATTCCATTTCATCTTAAATTATCTGAATAATTCCCTTAGTCTTCAACTCTGTTCCACATATGGGAGCCTGTGAATGGGAAATAATTACATAAGTTCTAAATTTTCTTATCTTTTGCCTTTACTTTTCTCTAAGATCTGAACTAAATGGTCACATAATGCAAATTAGCTATTTTAATATTTTATAAAAAATAAAATTCTGACTTTTAAGTCAATTAGAAGATAGGTTTAAACAAGGCATCTATATTGTAAATAGTGAAAGTCCACAAACTACTAATAACTAGCAGGTTCTCTCTAAGGAAAATTTGCCAAAGGTTTTAGATACTTATGTAGTCTTAAATAAGTCCTATTTACACTCTTATGTGGCATATAATATCTAAATAAGCTGCTTAGGAGATCCTAAGATACCAGCATGAACTACAAAAAGCTGACAATAAGATCAGCTGAATTTAGTAAGAAAAAGCAAAACTTAGAAAGAGTTGGAAGTCTAACTCATAGTCTTGATTTTGGCCCTCTATTAGCAGTCTACTGTAGACAATCCATTCAACCCTCAAGGACGAAGTGAGGATGAACACGAATAATGTATAAGACACCACGGAGAGTTACTATTACATTAAATATTACAGTGGTTCAGAATCACAAACATTGAAAATGGAATGGATCTTAAAATCACCATAGACCAATGACATTACCCATCACTCATCCTCCCTCCTTCCTTCTCATTCCTTTCCTCCTCTTCTTTTCCTCCCTTCTTACTCCATCTTATCTTTTCCCTTCTCCTCTTTTCCCTCACTTCTTCCTTCCTATATGGCTCCTACTGAATGTCTTCTCTTTTTGTCAGGCATCACAAGAGGTACCAAGGAAAGATAACTAGGGTCAGGTATCTGTCTCCAAAGAACACATCTCCTTCTTAAAAGGATGGCCAGTCATCTAAAGCAAATATTTTTCATTCAATGAGATAATTACAGTAGAAGTGAAGGAAAGCCTAAATAAGCACACCTAAAATCAGCTGGTTTATTGAAGTTATTTCTGAAATGTATCTTAAAACATCAGTGTGATTGCCTGAGAAGAATGGGATTGGAGAAATATATCTCAGACACAAAGGACAGAATGAATGAAGACATGATTTGTGTAAGAAATTCAGTCTGCACAGCCACACTCACTGGCCCGCGGAGTGACAGGATATAAAAATATTTTAGAAGGTTCAGAATGGAACCTTTGTAATGGATTTATGAAGAATGAAAATGGAGTCCATGAGAACAGTTCGAGGGATTTTTCTAGTGGTCTCCAGGGGAGAGATGATTAACGCCTGATGATCATAAAATAGAGAACATTAAACAACATGCCTTAGAGTTTAGCAAAAAACACAGGTCTTCTTACCCCCAGTCCAGAGCTCTCTCTGCTATGCTATGGTGAAGTGAAACATTTTTGTTATAGGCTCTGTTCACTATACATAGATCCATGAAAGATAAAACTTTTGGGAAGAGGAGAGCTTTAAGTGCTCAGCTCCAGATTTTTTATAGGGATCAATTCATTACTCATTTATCATGACTCCTGGACACTCACCTTTTGCATATAGAGATGCAGCATTTTGGGGAAAAAAATGACAACCAAAACTTTTAACGTTATATTCAATGCTCTAGGATATTTGTAATCCATGTGAATATAAAAGTCTCCCGTTTTCTACAAAGGGTGCAGGCCTTCTCCTGGTATAATCTCTTCATGCATAAGCTATCAACATTGTTACTTCGGATGTTTGAATAGATGCTCAGCACACACGCCTGCCATTGGTGCCACTGTAACATTTCAGGTGATGAGGTGAGGGGTACACAAGTTCTTCATGTGCCAGGATGAGAAAAATTCATTTAAATGCTAAAAAGATGAGACTGCTGGTGCAGACGGTCACTAAACATCACCAGCTGCTTCATAGATTTGGAGTTTGGACATAGAAGCCCATTTCAAAATCAACAACATAACACTGGGACATGAGAAACAAAACTATGTCAGGGTTTTGAACTAGAAGATACTGTCTAAATCATGTTAAATAGCTGGATAATTTGACAAAAGTACTGGAAATTCAACTTGTAAATAGAAACATGTATTTATGAAATTGATGTGCAAAATGGCAGTTTTAACGGCATGAGGTTTTTTTGAGTGGAGTCAAGCAGGGAGAATGGGAGGTCTTCACTACATAAAACCTTGATTTCAAATATAAAGTCAAGTGACTTTATGCATTTGCACACACATTCACACACAATTGTATATGTTGCGTAAAAGACACACATACACACAGACACACACAAATGCACATGGCCAGGACACAAAGCATTTTCTTTCACTGTAAGGTACAGCTATATGAATAAGAAAATGGTATAAATGAAAAGTATAAAAATGATTCCTCAAATCTGTCTCCCCTTCCCAACTACAGAGCAGTGGTTCTCAACTTTGGCTGCAGATTAGAGTCACCTGGAGGGCTTTTAAAATTATTAAAGCTCAAGGCCCTACCCCAGACCAATTAAGTTAGAATCTAGGGAGAGGAAGCCTAAGTGTTGGTATTTTTTCAAATGCCAATAGTGATTGGTGATTCTAATGTTCAGCCAAGGTTGAAAATTATTTCCAGGGCAAGGTTTCTCAACACCTTTAAACTATTGACATTTGGTCTGGATTTTTCTTTGTTGAGGGGAGGGAGGATTTGCCGAGCATCAAAGGACATTTAGCAGAATTCTTGGTCTTCCCCACTTACATACCAGTAGCATTTCTCTCCCCTACTAAGTTGTGACACTTAAAATGACTCTGAATGGTGGCTTAGTGGCAGAGTTCTCAGCTGCCATGCTGGAGACCTGGGTTCGATTCCCGGAGCCTGCCCATGTTTAAAAAAAAAAGACTCTGGCCCTACAAATGTCCCCTGGAGGACGAAATTAGTCCTGGTTGAGAACCTTTGTTCTGGCTGAATAAATTTACCCCGCCCCCATTGACTCTCAATAGCTGCTGTGCAGAAGTCTAATTTGTGGGCACCATGTTTTGTTATTTTCCTTTCTTCACAACTGCCTGCCCCTTGTTATCATACATGTTCTCCCTTCCTTCAGATCTGACTTAATAAAGTATTTGGCTGGATGATCCCATCCCCAGTGATCCTATCCCATCCTGATTCCTTCCTTCTGTTATCTCAAGCCTCCCAGCGGCTTCATAAATGTTGGCAAGGGGCTTCATAAATATTGTGTCTCTTCTTGACAAAGATGTTCTCAAAGGATGGTAAACCCCTTGAAGAACTATGTCTTTTGCTTGTTCTAGAACATAAAAGTTTTGAAACTGCATGTTTTTAAACATTATCTTATCGAACTTCTTCACTTTACCAGGCAATATATAAAATAGTGTCAGATACAACCAATACAACATTGGTTCTCCCAGTCAAAATTTCAGTTAGAATTTTGGTAGAACTCAAACTTACATTAAAAAGTGCATGGGGGAATAGAGATACATTCAGCTAAGCCTGCCTCCAAGGAAAGGACTTTTCCTACTAGATATTAATACATACAATAAAGCCATGATAAAAAAAATCAGATTGAATTGGCATCAAAGCAGACAAACTGACAAATGCAACAGAGTAGAGAACTCAGAGACAGGCCCATGAATATATGTGAATTTAGTATATGAGGAAAGCAGCATCACAAATCAATTTTAGCAGAGGAAAAGGAATGATGAGCTAGGAAACCTGTACAGTTAATCTTCTTGATATGACATATCCAAATTCACCGTTAATGTTTGATTTTCTCAAATAATTGCAACTCTTAACTTGCTTTGGCAGTTTCATCCTTGAAGCCAAGTTGCTTTTTAACTGGTTATTTATCAAAGTGCAACCTGCATCTTTACTGTAAGAAATGTTTGTAGGAATGACCAGTGACAGGCAAATAATTTTGACTTTAATTTTCAAATGTGTAGAAAACCAGTCTCAAGGTACATATTTGTCATTTAAAGGAAAAGAAAATCATAGGGAATATTTTCAAATGAAAATATAATAAGTACAAAGTAGAAAAGAGACACAAGGTGTAAAAAATCCGGGGGTGGAGAGAGGGCGTGTAAAATGAAGAAAGCACCCAAAATAGAAGTTAAAGGAAGCCATGAAATAAAATGATTCTCAACAAAGCAGAAGAATGTAATAATTACCTTCAGAAGATTGAAGCTTGAAGGAAATAATGTAAACACTAAGTGCAAAAAAGCAGGAGGAGGAAGGAATTCTAAATTCAGAGGTCTTATCTTTAAATCTGAGCTGAATTGGTACTACATTAAAAATCTTTTATTACTTTTGGATGAGTAATAATTCTACTCTTGATTTATTCAGCGCCTTTATGCCAATGATTCCATAGTGTTTTGAAAATATCTTGTGACAGTTATTATTTCCTTTTAACAGATGGAGAAACTGAGGTATGTAAGAGCTTAACTCACTTGTTCATTGTCACAATTAATCAGTGGAAATGTTGGAAATAGAATTTAAAGTTCTTTGCTATCCAATGTAGGGACTTTTTCTGACTCATGTTAAATGATCCAAAATTAACTTACCATAGGAATAAAGAAGATTCTTGAAGAATAATTATGAAAATCATGCTTTGGTTAAGTTTCATGCTCATGTTATATAACTACTAAAAGCATAAAATTACCAAAATCCTTAAATATTTTCAAAAACTTTTTTAAAAACTTGTTTTTTAAATAAAACCAATATAGACATAGAAAAAATTCAGCTAGCAATCAGCAAATTAGGAAATAGGTTTTAACTCTTTAATTTTTAATGTTTTTTTATTCCCCAATAATTTGTCATCTTAATGAGTTCTTCATAAATCCAAGTAATGTTTTAAAAACAATTGCTTCCAAACTAAAAATTAACCTTATGTACAGTTTCAGACTTCATGCTCAACATCCTCTTTTTGATACACTAAGCATTCATAAGAAGGGAGTGCTCATCAAGCAAACACAAACAAATCTGTTGGACTCCTGAACTGCTACCACGGGAATAATCTACTGATATTCTAAGTGTTTGCTGATGAAATCTAGTGAATTTAGTGAAATCTTTAAGTGAGTAATCCAACAGTTAATTAATTACATATTGATTACAAGTAAGGGGTCACTTATTGATTTCTAAATCTATTGATGCAAAGCTGCTCATCTGGATCTGATATAAATAGAAAACAGTGATGTTAAAATCTACCCTCCTTTCCGGGCCAAGATGGCGGCTTAGTAATGTGCACGTTTTAGTTCCTCCTCCAGCACAGCTAGTAAATAACCAGAAACAATACAGAACAGCTCCTGGGGTCACACCAGTGACTGGACACACAGCGTACCCCAGTCTGGACCAGCTGGACCGGCTGCGAGTCTCCGGAACCGTGAGTTCCCCAAGCCGCAGCGGCCAGTGCCCCTCCCCCACAGGCTGCTTCCCAGAGGGGAAAGGAAAGAGACTTTACCAGCAGCAGGGGCTGAGCCCAACTAAACGCCAATTGTGGAATTAATTAACAAATTCTGACTACTAAAAATAGGCCCCAAGCTCAGGTGAACCTGGTCAAGGCAGAGGGCACTCATTTTTGCCCCTGCACCAAGGGGGCAGGGCTGATGGAAAAAGGAAAAAAAGAGAAGGAAGCAGAGGTTTTTGTGGCTGTGTTTCTACAAAGGCTTGACTGCCTTTGGATACAGTGGCAGGGCTCCTCAGGCTGCAATTGCCCCATGCATAGGCAGAAACAAACTCATTTTGAGGGCTTTTCTGGAACCTGTGCCTTCCCCAGGGGAGGGGTGAAGCCCGACTCAGGTGGAATCCCTCTCTCAAGGAATTCAGACACCAGGGCTTGGTAATTTGAAGCTATTAAAACCAGCCTACAAACTCTCCTCTGTCTCCACCACGCTCCCAGCCAAAGTTAAAGTTACCGCATCGTCTTATGTTGGTGGGACCCGCAGGCAGACAAGCACCACACACTGGGCAGGATAAGAAAAACAGAGCCCAGAGACTTCACAGGAAAGTCTTTCAACCTGTTGGGTCTCCCTCTTGGGGAAAACCGATGCAGGTGAATCTTTCCTCCTCATAGGAGGCCAGTTTGGTCTGGGAAAATCCAGCTGCGGTCTATAATACTTATGTAGCCCTTCCTAAGTGTGTGGAGAAAAAGGCACCATAAAAAGCAGGGCAAGAAACAAGAAAACAAGAACTGAAAAAATCTCCTATGTTAAACAAAACCTAAGCTAGAGGTTCAGAAAAAGCTGAATGTCAAAGAGCAAATAGACAAAAAATTCATCCAGCAGGAAAACCCTAGGTAAAAGAAGTGAAAGCAATCTCCAGAATAAAATAATTAAGGTAATTAAATGCCTAGACACCAGCAAAAAATAACAAATCACACTAGGAAAATTGAAGATATGGCCCAGTCAAAGGAACAAACCAACAATTCAAATGACATATAGGAGCTGAAACAATTAATTCAGAATATATGAACAGACATGGAAAACCTCATCAAAAAACAAATCAGTGAATTGAGGGAGGATATAAAGAAGGCAAGGAATGAACAAAAAGAAGAAATCGAAAGTCTGAAAAAACAAATCACAGAACTTATGGGAATGAAAGTCATGGTAGAAGAGATGAAAAAAACAATGGAAACCTACAATGGTAGATTTTGAGAGACAGAACATAGGATTTCTGAACTGGAGGATGAAACATCTGAAATCCAGCAAGAAAAAGAAAATATAGGGAAAAAAATGGAAAAATATGAGCAGGGACTCAGGGAATTGAAGGACAATATGAAGCACACGAATATACGTGTTGTGGGTGTCCCAGAAGGAGAAGAGAAGGGAAAAGGAGGAGAAAAACTAATGGAGGAAATTATCACTGAAAATTTCCCAACTCTTATGAAGGACTTAAAATTTCAGATCCAAGAAGTGCAGCGTACCCCAAAGAAAATAGATCCAAATAGACGTACTCCAAGACATTTACTAATCAGAATGTCGGAGGTCAAAGAGAAAGAGAGAATCTTGAAAGCAGCAAGAGAAAAGCAATTAATCACATACAAGGGAAGCCCAATAAGACTATGTGTAGATTTCTCAACAGAAACCATGGAGTCAAGAAGACAGTGGGATGATATATTTAAATTATTAAAAGAGAAAAACTGCCAACCAAGAATTCTATATCCAACAAAATTGTCCTTCAAAAATGAGGGAGAAATTAAAACATTTTCAGACAAAATCTACCCTCCAAAATACAATTTTAGAATTAAATTTATACAAAAATTACATATTGGGGCTGAATTGCCTAAGCATGATGAATGAGTGTGACATGAATCACCAGTTACTTTCTCATTGGATATTTTTCTCTTAGCCCTTTCATGTACTCAAATTTTCTATAGTCTTCCAAAATCTAATTATAATTGCTTTTCTTTACTAAAGATGTCACTTTGACAGAGTTATGTTATGAAAGTACAGGAAGAGTCTGGTATTGTTGAGAAAGTCCATAGACATCATCGCCTATGTCATCCCACTGTGAATGGGCCCAAATAATACTTAATTCTACTTTAAGATACCATGCAAGAAAGCTGCCACCAAACAGCATTCCTTTTCCTTCAAATTACCATGGCCCATTGCCTTAGCCTGGATCTGCACTCCTGCAGACAACATACTAGCTTACGCTTTTAGACATGGTCTGCTTAGTGCCAAAAATTCATCCCTCCTCCCCGAATTTCTACTGAATAAGTACAAACTTGGAGTTTGTCCTTCAGTTCTCCCTATAATCTGGATTTGACACAACTTTCTAGTACTATTATACACCAGTCAAGCTGTGCTATTTTGCTATTCCTTAAATACACCTTGCCCTTCCTCCTGTACCTTTTGCTTGCAAAGCTCTCTGCCAATAATGGTTCCACATCTGAAATGGCCATCTTACTTGTCATCCTCTCTGTGCAGAGTCCCTTGTGTGGCCAATCTCCCTGAATTATGTAGAAATATTGTATCATTCTTACTAAAATGTATCACATTCTAATTTCTGTGTGGCTATTTGTGTGTGAATATCAGTTTCTCCTATGGGCTCATGAATTTCCTGAAGGCAGGCATCTATCCTGTACATCCACTGGTGTTTAACGTTCTGTGGGTCCTCAATACATATTATTAAATGAATGAATAAATACAGGGGAAAAAATAGAGTGTTATATAAAGATGCATATCATTTATGAACTTATAGCTCAGCTCAGGACTGAAATAGTTATTGACAGAAGAAGAAAATTTTAGAATATAAATACATTAAAGGCAAGGATTTTTGTCTATTTTGTTCACTGATATATTCCAAATGATTAAAATCTTGACAATTATGTGCATGCCTACAATGACCATATACCATGAATGATTAATAAATATTTGTTGAATGAACAAATAAATATTTCAAAAGAAAAGGTATTTTAAAACATGTTCTAGCTATTTATATGTCTTTAGATTTGTCTCTGACCCTTGATTAGTTGAAGAGATCTAGTATAATCTAATTTTCTCAAATATACCGACAAGGTCTCTAACTAGAGAGATAAAGTTTTAGTTTCCTAGGTTGCTCAAGAAAATACTATGAAATGGTCCAGCTTAAACAATGGGAATCTATTTGCTAACAGTTTTGAGGCTAAAAGAAAGCCCAAATCAAGGCATCAAGATGATGCTCTGTCCCTGAAGACTGTGGCATTCTGGGGCTGGCTAACAGTAATCCTTAGCTCCTCTGTCACATGGCAAGGCACATGGCAGTGTCTCTGTCAAATTTCAGTTTCTTGTTTCTGGTGGCTTTGTCTCTCTGCCTGAATTTCATGCTGCTTACAAAGGACTCCAATAATAGTAGTAAGATCCTTCCTGATTGAAGTGAGCCACACCTGAACTGAAGTAACCTCATCCAAAGGTCTTACTTACAATGGGTTCACAATCACAGGAATAGATTAAATTTAATAACATGTTTATCTTGGATACAAACAGCTTCAAACCACCACAGATATTAAGAAAAAATATCACCAATACTGAGCATAAATTTTGAATACTGAAATACCTTATTACAAAGAGAGGTTTTGTTGAACAGATAATATGGTTTTAGATTGTCAAAGATGAAGACAGCTATTGTCCGTATGCTGGCCTTGCAAAAGTCTTTTACTGAAGTGTGTCAATAGGCTTAGACATCTTTAGCTGTTTCCCAGGTTTAAGTAGGCTGAAAAAGTTATGAAGACCGAAGAGTCCATTAGGTAATGACTAGTCATGCTAGGGTTGATGATACCACTTTTGATCCTCAGAGCTCTCAGATAAAGCAGCCCTATAATCATAGATTTAATCTTCATAAACACAGCACATACAGCCATGACCAGAAAAAGTAAAGAAAACCAGAAGCTGGGGCCAGAGGTGGGGGTCAGTCCCTCCTGCTAGTTCTCAAAAAACTTTTCCACTGCCAGACAAGACCCATCGCAATTTAGGAAGTAAAGATGAAAACTATAATCAAATTCTGCTACCTGAAGGGCACATTGCCTAGTGCACTGATAACAAGACAGAAACCCCTAATCAGGAAGTCAGCATGTCATTTAGGACAGGGATGGATGAAGTGTAGTGTCACAACATGGCTACAAAGTCAAACCACACCAAGCAAAACATTGAGCGCTGACAATATTCATTTGTTTCTTATCTTTCTTTCTGATTTGCAGATTTGGACAAGGTGGCATATCAAGGTTAATGAATAGAGTGTGGTGTGTGCATCTAACCACTACTTGTTATTCAGAATTCAGGTCAGATAAGTCTTCCCAAAAGCCTTCACTGATTGCCATCCCTACCTCCTACAAGTCCTTGCTCCTTCACAATCATGTGCATACCTACAGGGATTATATACCATGAATGATTAAGATCTGTTTAAGTGCCAGTCTCCCCTTTGGACAGTAGGCCTTCTGAGGACAGGGACATGTCCTACTCCTCTCTGTATCCAATAGCTTCAGCCATCTCGTGGATGCATCACAAATCACAGAGGAAACTAAGGAAGCTTTTGAGTCACACGGTGCTGGGTTGAAATCCTGACTCCATCTGTGAAAGCCTGTGGCCTGGCACTAGGGACCCAGTCATCAAGGAAATTGCTCTTCCAACACGGTGTTTTGTGTCTTTCCTAGGATCATTCTGGGCTCTGACCCACACAGCCCGAAGGCCAGTTCCATGCTACACATACCCAGAGTCCCAGGCTTTTGTTTGTCTGGAATAGGAGCTGCACAGACTCCATTTTTATTCGCCATGTATGCTCTAGAAAATAATTCGTGTTCTCTGAAACTCACTTTCCCTCATATATTAAAAGGAGATAGTAGTAGCTATGCCTCAAATGCTTGTCATGAAGATGAAATCAGATCATGTATATAAAACTTCTACCACCGGTGCCTGGCACATAGCAGGCACTGAATAAATCACAGATATTGTTAAACCACTTCTACCAACATCAGCTCTAGTTACCAATGTTGTATGGATCAGTCTTCAGAAGACCGATAGCTAGAAATGCTATACACATCAGTCTCTGGAGACACATCCAAACAATGGTCTGCAATGTTATCTTGAAATATGAAAGACAATCAGCTCTTTGCTATTACTAGGGCTTAAAAACAAGCAAGTCTTCTTTTCTGAGTTCTGACTTGCCAGACCTTATACCTCCAATGAATTATCATTTTATAAATAAAAATTGGCAACTTATTCTGCTGCTGTATCTATCTTCCTTCTGTTTGGAAAACAAGTATAGTTATTCTGAGGAACAGAGAAACATGTTTGACAGTCTATTTGTCAAATCAGGATTTTTTCAAAAAAGTACCACATATTTATTCAAGAGTCCTTGATAATGCTTATGTAAAAATTTCAAGTGCCTGAGAAATGAACTAAAATAAGACTTTTTTCTTCTAAAAAATATATTTAGAAACCACTGAAAATGAATAGAACCTCACTTCTGAACATCTTAATAAAATAATTTGTGAAATGTTAGTTTCCTTTTCTCTGAATTTCTAGAAATGTACATGAAATTTTAAAATGTATTAGTCATGACTAAATGATAAACTTCAAAAAATTAGGTGAATGGTGGTTCCAGGCTGTGTCATATGGCCACACGGTAACTCCCGTCTGCCTTGGTGCTTCTGGAGCCCTTATTATGGAAATCCATCACTGCATGAAGCCCCCTGAGAAGGGGTCTTGTGACTCAAACATCTCAGAAACTTTAACCAATTTCACTAGAAGAAAGATTTAAAGGGGCACAGGTAACATCTATTCTTTCTGCTCCCTTTTAAGTTATCCTGTATGAGAAATAATTAAAGGGCTTTGGGTCAGTGCAACTCTGCTTCTGCTGAAAGTATCTGGCAGGGTGCATCCAAAATGATGGAAATTGAGGGAGCTCTATCTAGGAGGAGGCAGGAAAAAAGTCAGTAAGTAGGGGTTGGGTTCAACCCAGAACAGCCCCCACTGAAGTCTGTTTAGCGTCCTTCTAAGACCTTAATCGTCAACCATCTCACAGATAGGAAACATTAGTCCGGATAGTTTTTCCCATCTCTGGTTTGCATTAATTTCCTAATCCTCAGGGAAAAGCTGAGAGGGAAAGGGTTTAAAATTGGGATTGGGAACTGTTCTTAAAGAAAAGTTATAAAATAAAATCTTAAAACTATAATCAAGTTCAATTTCAAATAAAGATTCAGATGTAACAATAAAATGGCTGCAATGAAGGGAACAGAGGCTCAACAACACAGACAATTTGAAGAAGTCAGGGATCCCTTTGTCTACTATGAATACAGATATTTAACTATGGCTCTAGTTGCAATCCTTAATAATGCACACCTATTTGGGTAGAAATTCAGTGCAAAACCTGGGATGTTTTCCTATTTTTCTTTGGTTTTATCTGGCCGCAAACAAACACACATACGTTTGAAATGTGGAAAAAAAAAGCTTGAAATCTGTAGCAGCTTTTGTAAAAATAATGGAAACTTTTGTAAAAACAGATTTAAACACCCTGTTTGCCAAGTCAAACAATGTGCCAATTCTGTGAAAGCTGCTACAGGTTTTGTGCTTGTCAAGAGTTGTGGAACCTGGGCTGTTCTGACAGTCACTAGAGATTATTTAAATATAAGAATAATTACAATTATATTAGTCACTTCATAAAATTGTACTGAGGTCTCTGAATTAAAGACCCATCCCAAATGTGAGCTGCATTTGGCAGCAAATCAAACTTATTGTGATGATCCCCAAGGGATGGGTTTTATGCTGATCAACCTCTCCTGCCATGGCCTATTGATATTAGGAACTTCTGTTGTTGCAGATGGAATCATAAGGTCTGTGTCCTCATCCTGTCTTTTTCTGTATCTTTTTCAGATAATGGTTTGTTGGAAAAGGTCATTGGCCAAGGACAGGATTACCCATAGCAGAGTGATTTTCTATAACTATCTTTTCAGATGCTTCAGTTGCTTGCTAAAAACAATACTGCAGAAGACTTTTCATTATTTCTTAGACAACAATAAGAATGTAAACATGCTTTTAGGAAAAGATAATAGGAATGATCATTGTCCTAGCGTAAAAGTCACCATCCTCTGAAATTAGGTAGAGGCCTTAACATCTATAAAGGAGTGAATGAATGAAATATCAACTGGTTATTTCCAGAATTGATAAAATTATTTATTGAAAAATATTCAAAAGCACTGTCACATTACATTTAATTTAGTTCGCAGGGTCTTTGATCTTACCACTCTATGGTGGCACAAAAGCCACTAACTGTGTTGTTTGATATTTCCAATTAACAGTTAAAAAAAGAAATGACTTAGATCATCGGCATATCAAGGGTGGAGAGATGGGAGCAGTCTGCCCAAGGATCAGGCAATAAGAGGACAGATACATTGTTGATAGATGTTGTGAGTTGAATTGTGTTCCCCCAAAAAGATAAATTAAAGTTCTAACTCTCGGTAACTGTGAATGTGACCTTATTTGGAAATAGAGTCTTTGCAGATGTAATTAGTAAAGATGAGGTCATACTACATTAAGGCTGGCCCTAATTCAATGATTGGTGTCCTTAAAAGAAGAAAGAAATTTCACGGAGACACACAGAGGGAAGACAGCCAAGTGAAGACACAGATAGAGATTGTAGCTTTGCTGCCACAAGCCAAGGAACACCAAAGGATTCCTGGCAGGCACTGGAAGCTGCAAGATTCAAGAAGGATTTTTCCCTATAGTCTTTGGAGGGAGGATGACCCTGCCATAAACTTGATATCTGACTTCTAATCTCTAAAACTGTGAGACGATCCATTTCTGTTGTTTTAAACCATGCAGTTTATGGCACTTTAATTCACTAGCCCGAAGAAACTGATTCAGATTTTGGTACTGGGGAGTGGGGTACTGCTGTAACAAATACCTAAATATGTGAAAGGAGCTCTGGAATTGGGAAATTTGTAAAGGGCAGACAAATTTTGAGGCACTTGATAGAAAAAGCCCAGATTGCCTTGAAGAGTCTGTGGGTACAAGTACGGATGTTAGAGGCAACTGTGGTGAGGGCTCAAAATGAAATTCTGCCTTGGGCCCGCAGCATTAATTCCTGCCTGAGTTTCCAGGTGCAGGCCAGTCCTGCAGTCTTCCAACTTGCCAGCCTTCACAATCACATGCGCCAACATACATCTCTTCTATTATTCTGCTTTTCTGAAGAAGCCTGACTGATACAGAGGACAATTTGAAAACAGCAATAACACCCACCAAAAGTTGGTCTTGTTGTCAGTATCATCATGTATATTAGTTTATAAGCTGCAGGAATACAATATAGCAGAAATGAAGTGGCTTTTTAAAAAAGGGTATTTAATAAGTTACAGGTTTACAGTACTAAGCCTATAAAAATGTCCAAACTAAGACATCCATGTAAAGAACCCTTAAGGCAAGGAAGGCCTGTTGAATAGCTCTGTCAGTTGGAAAGTCACATGGCTGGCATCTGCTGGTCCCTTGTTTCTGGGTTTCATTGCTTATAGCCTCTGTTCCTGTGGGGGTTCCTCACTTTGCTTCTCCAAGGGGGCTCCCATCTCTTGGCTTCTTTTGGCTCTTCCCAGGTTCTGGCTTGCTTAACATCTCATAGTGACATCTGCTGGGCTCCAAGCATCTGTAAACATCCATGTCTGTGTTCTCCAAGTGTTGGCATCTGTGTCAGCTCTGCTCTGAGGTTTCTGTTGGCTCTGTCATTTCTAACGTTCTCCAAAATGTTTCCTCTTTTAAAGGATTCCAGTAAACTCATCAAGACCCATCTGGAATGGGTAGAGTCATATCTCCATCTAATCAAAAGGTCACACCCACAACTGGGTGTGTCACATCTAATCAAAACTTTCCACCTACAATGTTGAATGAAGATGAAAAGAAACAGCTGCCTCCACAAGATTAAATCAGGGTTAAAACATGGCTTTTCTGGGGTACATAACTGGTACACTGGTCTTGTTTTTACTATCACCATATGCCAGCAATTCTAAAGAATGTTAGTAATAAAATACTTCTCCTTAAAAATATATTTTATTGGTCTAAGTTCTAACAAGAGCTATTGTGATTACAGTTGAATTTTAATAATACATATGAAAGGTTCAAATTAGCACATTTTTATTACTTATCCATTAATAAATATTTTCTTCTAAATGGAAGTTAGTTCAGACAACTCTGTTACACAGTCATCTGAGACACATGGAAACTCAGCTGCATGCATTCATCTCAAATCCAAGTTCAAGAGTAAGATCACAGCTGTTCCAAATTGCTCAAGTGCAGTTGGTATCTCTAACTCCTGTACTATCACATATTCCTATGCTTAAACAGTAGATTAAAATAACCAATGATAGCACAGGAGGTGAAGATGAAGAAACAGAAGTTGAGTTATTTCAGTCTTCTTCTTTATGATCACTTAAAGTTTTTATTTGTATTTCAAATTTTTAATTTACAGAAGTTAGGATCCCAAAACAGAATTGTAATATTAATATTTATGACTGTGACAAACTGAAATGTAGAGATAAGTTATTCCCACTGCCCAAAATATAGCAGTATAATTAATCTGGTACTTTGGTACTTTTTGTCCTTATTTGGGCTGAAGTATTTTATTATTTTTCATTTTTACTGACATGATTATATATTCAAAGTTCAATAGAAGAAACTTTGGCACTTTACATGCCTCCCTCCTACCCCAGTTATTAGTTCTGCTTTATGGTTGTCGCTGAAAATAATTTTGTTGTATAAAAGGGTTGTTGCTTTTTTTTTCTTTCAAAATGATGTGCTCCTGGTGTTAAATGTGCTAGGTATGTCAATGACTTCAACAGGAACTTTATGCAATTTAATGATGTCATTACTTTTTTCTTTCTTGCATGGTAGAGCTATGATAAAAATGTACAACTTAGAAGACTGGTAGGAATTGCTGATCTCTCAAGTTGCCAACAGCTCAGAGGGAGCCAAGATTTAAAATGCTTAGAATTTTGAAGGCAGTGCTCATTTGTGTGGGATTTAAGCACTCTTCATGTTGGAACTGAAAGAATTAATTTGCACTGTTGAAGGGAATCTTGGTATTTTATTTTTGAGGTTCCAGGTTATTTGATTGATTGGGTTTGTTACCACTCCCCCCCCCCCTCACACCATATTCATGTAGATTTCTGTCCCTCATGCACTGGGTGCAAGTTAAGCGGATTTTGAGTCTGAAGAGATGCCAACATCAGATTCCTTTGAGAGCTTTAGTTTTGAACGGATGATTTGCCTCCTTCCAAAAAGTATCAGCAGTGGGATCCTTTGAATATATTCATCTTGTATTTGTGCAGCTGGAGAATCAGCTGGCAAAGTAGTTACTTGTGAAGATGCAAAATGTCTTACCACAAAGAAATATTTGTAATGACCCAGCCTTCCTTTCTTATCAGCTGTGAGGGTAAGAAGGTAAAGGTAACTCCCAAATCACACTGTGTAGGGAAGTAATAAGTAGGTAACTCAATTTCATAAACTCAAGACTTTCTTTTAAGTATATTGCACATAGCCTACAAAGCAAAAGGTTTTTTTTAAGAGTACTTGCATTTTTTCCCTACGCAATAGGTCAAATTCCATACCAACTAAACTATAAAATTTCCTAGGGATTGTGCACTGGTTGGATAAGTAGGGATTCAATCTTACATTGTAATGTGAATATATATAAATTCTTATTTCAATTTTATATATAGCATTACTCAAATTCATGTCTATTAAATTGTTAAGGTGAATTCTACTCTCCTTTGTAATTTGGAATTTCTAATGTGAATTTTATTTTAACACTTAAAAGTTTAGTACTGAAGGCAGAGATATGGTGCTAATAATAATTATGAAAGTTTAAATGGCTTTGGGAACTTAAATAAAAGGAGATAATTTATTTTTGAAAGGTATTAGAACAAGGAACAGGGTGTCAGCATTCATGACGTACCTTTGCTAGAGCCATTAACTATTTCAGCTTGTAAAAAGCACTAAACATTTGCACCTATTTGTCATCTGGAAAATGAGGGCACATACCTAAACCAAAACTTATTTATTACTTTTTAATGGAGAATTGAGCAAGACAAAATTATCAGTAGAAAACAGACAATTGGGAAGAAGTTTTTATAGTATATTTCCTCTGAGATGCCATTATATTTTGCAAATAGCCATATTACTAAGAATTTAAGTGATAAAATCATTGTCACCATCTAGCACACAGACTCTCTCACCTCTCACCTAAAATACTGTAACCACTTAACACAAATTATGAAATCATGAAAATATTTAATATGCATATTTTTCAAAATAATTTAAGCACTCAGATAAGCTATCCCATACGTTAAGGTTGCACAATCCCTGTCATTGTCTCTAAAGATTAAATTTAATTCTTGTCATTGTAAATAAACACTAACCTTATAACAAAGTCTAGTATTCATCTTTATACCATAAGTCATTTCCTGGGAAATGATAAATAAATTTGATTTTACTCAATTGTCCCATTACTGTTATACATTAATTTATTTGAATGAGATTTACTGGGTATCAGAGTTGTAAGAGAATGAATTAAATATTCAGTCTTTGCAAAATTGTCAAAAGAGAAGGCAATTGACAAATTTGATTTGTATTTTAAAGGTCATGAACACGAACACATACTCTTGTTAGATGTATACTAGTCTTCAACAGGAAGAGGTGATAATTTATCAACCATATTAAAATTTATATTAGACCTTCCAAAATCTGAAAAGAAAAGCAAGATTGTGATTGTGTATTTCTGATCAATTTTTTTAATTTGCTAAATATTCTTTCAAATCTTAGCTAAATGAGCAACTTCTGTTCTAGGTGGGCAAGTAAGACCTTGATAGTTAGCCCATTCTCAGGGAGGAGAGGAAGGAAGAGAGAGGAGGCAGGAGAACAAAAGGAGAGTAGCATCAATACTCCCTACTTTGACAGACTGGGTGTGTGCAACTCACACAGTGAGCTGGGATTTACTGGTCGTTTCTAAGGACAGGCTTTACTCTTCATACAGGATTAATAGTTGAATGACAGGAAATGCATATGAACATTGCTTGGCTAGATCAAATACAGACTTTTTTCTGACCATCTCTATCACCAACAATCTCGCATATGCCGTTCCACTTCTTTTTGCATGGGCAGGCACTGGGAATTGAACTCGGGTCTCTGGATGGCAGGCAAGAACTCTGCCACTGAGCCACCATTGCCCACCCCCTGTTCCACTTTTGAACCACTCTCTTCGGTATTTGAGATTAGGTTCAAGTTACTTCCTGATAAATTTCCAGTAGGTTAGGAAGAGAATTTATAGAAAGAAAGAAAGAGTGTAAATTCTGTACAGATAATAGTGGTAACTGCTCACACTTGGTTTTATCTCTAACTCCATAGCCCCAATATAGTGGCAGATGGACACTTAAGAGTTTTTCAAACCAAACAAGGCAGTGTTGACTGATTAGTTGAAAGTTTTAAGTGTCAGAATTCGGAACTATTCCTAAATCTAGTAGATACTATGTATACATGTATATACCCAGAGGGTCAAACTATTTACTCATCTAGCAAACATTGCTGAATACTCGTTACAAAAGGCAATTGTGCCTGGAAGTATAGTAGATGCACAATGTGAATTTATGGCTTGTGCCCTTGAAGAGTTTACAGTGTAGCTGAGAAGATAAGACCTGCAGATGTTTGGTTAAAACAGAAAGCACTATGAAATATGGAACACAGTAGTGGGGTTAAGTGCTTAAATTATTCAGAAGAAGGGAGTGATTTCTTCTGGCAGAAGTTATCAATATAAATTTCAAGAAAGAAGGGGGCATGTGAGTGTGTTAAAGGGTATTTAACTTAATATGTATAAACATGACAAGGATTTTGGTGAAATAGCCAAATAAAATCAAATATAATGAAAACATATTATGACCAAATTATGCTGATTACATCTAATAGGTTTTCATAAGGCACACCTAATGTAAAACAGGTTTTGATTCTAGCCCCCTAAAATGAGCTTTAAAATGAGCTGATCTCCTTTTATATCTTAATTACTAGAACACTTCCTCAACTTTGCACTATGAGTGACATTTGCAAGCGACAATTCTGAAGACTGTATTTCACAGAATGCATTTGTAACTGTAAGGCATACAAACTGATTGTTCATTTTGTCTTATTAGAAGCTTCCCTGGCCTCCAGAGCTATGCTCCTCTGGCCCCCACTTCAGGCTCGAGTCACGCAGATTGGAGTTGACTCTCAATTACACCAAGTCTTTCTCCAAAGATGACAGTCCAAATACAGTAGAGATAAAATACATCAAGGTTTAAAATAGGCCCGTTCAGCCCCACTGCCGCTTCATCATGAAATGATATAATTCACTGATGCCTCTGCCTAGCCTAACATATGTTCTATTCACAGCCCGCGTCACTCTTCATTTGTAATTATTTCCTTTTTTTTCTTTTTTCTTTTCTTTTTTTTTTTTTACCCCATCTTGTAATACTTTGCTTGGTTGAAGACAAATACTGAGAGGCAAAGAGTATTATCATATGATGACCTGTTCCAGGGTGTTAAACCCCTGTCAAGGTTTGATTTTAACATGGGGTATTGATGACAGTACATCAATTCAGGCATCATGTCCTGAATTAGACTATATTAATTACCACTTGAGTGCAATATGCATGAAAATGCTGTTTCATTGACTAAAAGGATCTGACTGAATAAAAATCCATTTCTCATCTGGTTGCTTATGGATAAAGACATTTTTTTTTCTCTTTTCTCTGGATTGTTCTTTATTAAATATGATTTTTATAAGATTGTATGAATAAATTGTCTTACCCAACAACAGAACTGGATAGTTTTAAACAAAGAAAATTTAATGGGTTGTCTACTCTTGGCATGTCTCTAACAAAGTATTTGCAGTTAATAGTTTAGGCAGATTATTTATAACAATGCTGCCAAAAAACAAAGTTCTTATTTTCAGCATTTATCCGAAAAAAGATATTTTCAAATTGTTACCACCTTCATTTAAAGGAAATGAAAATTATAACTTACAATTATTTTCAGATGATGGAATAGCAACAAGTTCTGTCTGTCAGGTAAGAAACACATTTAAAAGTAAAACTAATATTATCCTTAACTTTTGAAAAGACACTCACATGAAGAGTTTCAATGCTAGACAAAGTTAGAATTGCTCATAAATTCAACGAACACAGTTACACAGATATGTATTTGCCAGGGAAACAAGTTGATAATGAAAAAGAAGAAAAACAATTGACGCTCAAATTTTACAACACAAAATCTCTAGGTGCTTTTAGTTTCTATTTAGGTTTTACAGATGTATCATTTTGAGCTTAAAACATGCATTTTCTAAATCTTTTCAAGTTACCACATATCTGAAAACCTTTCCAATGATATCTTAAAACTAATGTATAAGACTAAATTTAAAATATGAAATTAGGAATCTTAAACCCAAGTATCACTAAAACAAAAAAGAAAATGTTTGGTCATACAATAAGACTATATATGAGAGACAATTTTCAACTGAAATATAAAAGAAGCAACCCTCAATTGACAAATTTTGGACAGTTTCTAGCTTTAATATCAGTATTTATTAGTAAATATAATTCTAGAGTTACACCCAAAATGGTCTTTTAAAAAGGTCAAGTTTAAATCTTAGAGTGGGAAATATTAAAAATTGGACATATGCATTTGTTTAATTATAAACAAGAGTTGTGGTCCTGTATAGTACAATATTCAAATTCCACTTGGCTGGCTAAAGGAGTCACCACTACTACAACTCGTTCCCATTGCCCTTGACCTTAGGTTTCATTATCTTGCACAATTCTAATGTAGCAACTAAAGCTATTAGTATTCCTAGGAGGGAGGGGGAAAAGCTGTAGTAATTTGCCCGCGGTGAGGCTCCCCTACACTCCTACCTAACTTGTCTCTGGTAAAATGGGAGAGGCGCTCCCAAGGTGTGGCACCGCCCATGGGAGTCCTGGCCACAAAGAGGTTCATTATACAAGTTGCACCCTAACATCATCATGATTTTAGAAAGCAATTCATTTCTTCCCAAATTCTTGGAATGATAACCATTGAATAGTGCAATCAAAATTAGATCATGCCTAGAAAACAGAGCCCATTTTTTTTTTTGGGTCTATGCACATCTGTTAGGCCTGGAAGACACTTAATAAACCTAACTTTCATTTCAAGTTACAAATTGCTAACTTTATACAAAAATCCATAACTCTTCTGAATGTATTTATGGGGTGCAGTGGAAAAAGTATTTGGTTAGAAATGATAAAAGTCATGAGAGAGGTTCTGCTACTTACTAGTTACATAAACTACACCATAGAGCCTTAATCTTTATATAAATAATTTCCCTTTTTGCTCTTTTTGCTTCTGCTTGGCCAGAATAAAGCTCAAAGGGAACCATTTAAGGACCTTTCTGAAGACAGTAAACATACACACATACATAACTGCTTTGAAAGAAAAAAATGTTCAGTTTTAACATATTTTACTGTTAAGTTGATCAATTTAAAAATACAAACATAAAGAAAAAAATGTTGTTTTAACATATTTTACTGTTAAGTTGATCAATTTAAAAATACAAACATTTCAGAACTGAAAATATTCCTCTCTACCCTTTACTATCATATTCTGTGCTCATAATTTTATAGGTATCACAAGACAATGGATGGTCCATAAAAGCTTTAAAGAAATAAAAATGAAAATACATTTATTCTTCAGTATTTAGTAAGGTAATTTCCTTTACTCCCCAAATCCAAACCCTCCTGCACTGAGGAATAACTGACCTAAATTACCTCTCATGTTAACACCTCATTCCATCAAGTTTCATAAACATGCCTTAAAAATAAGGTTAAGCCTGAATCATAGGCCTTGACTTTTTACTCCTCCAATATAAACCCCAATTTAAATTTATGGAACCAGAAAACAACACAATTACCATCATTCTCATTTCAAACTACTCCTTGTGTTGAACAGTAGAACAGCAGACTTCAAGTTTTCATGTCACTTTTTAAATTTTCTCACCAAAATTTTGCCTTTACTCATTTATATTAATAAAGTAACCAAATTTTCCTGATTCATGTACACAAGTTGAAAGAAAGGCTTACAGTTGCTTTATAAAATAAATCTCTGTCTCACTTTCACACAACACACACACACACACCTTTCCTTAGGGTTATAATAAAAAAAATCGCATTGCCTGATAGTGAGAAAGGCCTATCCTATGATACCATCAGAATGCAGTGTTTCACAGGCACCACAATGTAGGATTGACATATGACATTTACAAAATGTCAGAACCCCTCCCCCAATTTTTACAGCCTATTCCCCAGTAGGGTCTCCTGATGTAAAATGAACTAAAGGCAACAGTGTGCTCATTAGCTGTGCCACTTTTGATACATTGTGTTGATTGACAATGAGCCACTGTAATATCAAAGTGCAGGTGTAAAAAATAATAAGGCTTATGTCACCAAATCTCACTAACTGAGAATGTGTAGTAAACATACAAGGAGGCAGTTTTTTATTCATTGAGAATGTGGCATGGTACATCAAACATAAAACCCCAGAAAGGGTTTTAACATGCCGAACTCAATTAAAATTTGTTTTCATGACTATCAAAGGAGAGACTCAGTAACTTATTTGTGTATGTAAAAGCTACAAAATAGAAGAATTCAAAGATATCAAGAGATTCTGATGGTATCAGCATCAGAGCTAAAATTTAAGTCTATAATCACTTTTAATTTTAATAAGTGATCAATAACTTATAAATTATTACAGTACATTTAAACCTGCTTAGCCTAAGCATATATTCCTATATCTCTATGAATTATCCCCCCACCCCTTCAATGGCACAGAGATCTTAACATTTAAAGTCCTCCCACCTCCCAAAAAAGTCCCTAAAGGGAAAGCTTAAAATAATGAATAAAGCAAAAATCAAAATAATGTATATACTACTTATACATTAGCATATGATTAGGCTTTACATATATCTTCTGATAAGTAAAGATAAAAAAGGGGAAATATGAGATCCAATTTAAGAGCTTACTTCCTAGAAAATTAATTATATCACTAATCCCCCAAATCAAGAGTACATTTGCATTTTAATACCTTTTAAAGTTGTCAGCCAAAGGTATAGTATTATAACTACAAAATTCTAAACTCAGAAGGTAATAAATACATTGGAAAATAATTTGTTAAAATTTTATATGCCCATGTTTTAGTGTGCAACCTGCCTGAATGCAATATACCAGAAACGGAACAGCTTTTAAAAAAGGGACTTTATTAAACTGCAAGCTTACAGTTCTAAGGCCATGAAAATGTCCAAATTAAAGAAAGTCTATAAAAATGTCCAAATTAAGGTACCAGTAAAAGGTTACCTTAACTCAAGAAAGACCAATGATGTTCAGGGTTTCTCTCTAACTGGAAAGGCACATGGTGAACACAGCAACGTCTGCTAACTTTCTCTCCAAGCTTCTTGATTCATGAAGCTCCCCAAGGGGCACTTTCCTTCTTCATCTCCAAAGGTCTCTGACTAGGTGGGCTCTGTGGCTCTCTTGACTCTGAAGCTTTTTTCAAAATATTTCCTCTTTTAAAGGATTCCAGTAAACTAATCAAGACCCACCTGGAATGGGGGGAGTCACATCGCCCTCTAATCAAAGCTTATACCCACGACTGGGTGGGTCACATCTCTTTGGGGATAATCTAATCAAGCTTCCAACCTACAGTACTGAATAGGGATTAAAAGAAATGGCTGTCTCCACAGATGGATCAGGATTAAAACACGGCTTTTCTAGGGTACATAATTGTTTCAAACTGGCACAGCTCCTATTTAAAAACTGACAAAATCATTTAATGCAATAAACTATCTAGAAAATTCCAGTACTGCAGTAAAAATTTATGGAAATAACATCCATATTTTCTTCACTAAAGGAAACTTCCTACTGATATATTTTGATGAATACAAAACATTTTTCATTGGATGTAGGGAATCCTGATCAGGTAGGAAGGTTTAGTATTAAATTTGATCATTATAGTCACTAAATCTTAGCTTAAACTTGGTAATAAAGTTACTTAGATGAGTTATTTCCTCCTCAGTAATCATTGATGGATCATTTTGAGAAAATACAGCAATAGCAAAGGATATTATCAAAGATGACTCAACAATATTGACGGCAACCTTTATGTGAAAATCTTTTAGCCATCATTCCTTTCTATACTTTGTTCATGTGATTATTTGCCTTAAATATGATAAGTGAGGAAAGTACAATAGAAAGAACACAGCATGGTCTTGGTCATGGTCTTCAAATTTTAGTATTCATCCAAATCACCTATAGGGCTGGTTACAAATAGGAATGTTGGACCTCATTCCCAGACATTATGCTCATCAGTAGGGCTTGGGTTTGTGTATCTGTACCTACATCTATAGATGATTCTGACTAATACTAACACTTGCTATATATTCTCTCAAGACAGTGATAATAAATTTAATATGATACCTTGTTACTCATACCAACTCAGATGGATATTTTAAAACCTCCAAATAGTCTACATCCCCTTATTTACCACTGAATTTAAGCAAACTCTTCTTTCTTCTCACAAAATAAAAGGTAGGTGTGGGGGGATATGGGTTAGAAGGGAAGAAAAATATTAAAATACTTCATTTAAAACTCTGTATTTTTTTCAGATACATCTGTTTATTAAAATGTATATTGTATATATATATTTCTGACATGACTGTATATATTTTTGACCACCTGAATTCTTCTTTGTGCCTGATAGGATTGCAACTGTTTTTCTCATTGTTCTCCTGACTTTAGTCTTGGCTCCTGATCAAGGTTCCCCTACTACGCTCTGCTCATCCTCTCATACATGATGCTCCTTCAATTCTTATGATTTTATGACTCATGATTTCAAAAATTTCTGTGCCCCCAAATCTAAGGAATCAAGGGCACATTTCTTCCTGTTGAACAGAAAGCTCTCCATGACTGGTTCCAACCTATCATTCCAATCTCGTTTTCTCTACTCCAACCAAATAGTCAGCTCATGGTATCCCAAAGTGCCATTTCCTTTTCAGCCTTTGGATTTTCACTAACATCTCTTGCTTTATGCTAGTGACCATCCCTGTAAACCTTCACCTATCTGAACCAGGTCTCAGCCTCTAAATTCTAGCTCAAGTTGCACTTCTTTCAGGAATTAAATATAAGTATTTCAGCCCAAGAAGAGAGGTTGCCTTTCTCTGGACTCTCACAGAATCCTCTGCCATTTGGCACTTAATAAGCAGCATATCATGTTTTCTTTTCCTTAACATTTTTTTTTCATCAAAGATGGTATATTGAAAGCAGGGCTATTCCTCTCCCCAACCTCCACTGTTTTTACTTTCCACAGTGCTTTTTGGAAATCATGCTTTCTGGAAATACATATTGATTGGTATTACAGAGTCACTTCCTTAGTAAGAATAAAATTGCTTATGTGTGTAGACTAAAAGAGCTACAGGATCAAAAAACACAGGTCTTTTACACTACAGATAAGCAGGGATTTAATCATCGGGGGTAGAGTGAATGAAGATTTTAAAGGTTTTTTCTATACTAAATCTTTCAGCATCACTGTAACACAGACAAATTCAAGTGTTGCTCATGGGAAAATAAAATTAAATTCAACAGATATTTATCGAATATGTCTGCTAAGGGCAAGACAATCTGGCCTCTGGCACTTCTGGGAGGTCATGTCGTGACTCCTCGGCATGCAACACAGTGTTTTGCATCTAGCACAGTCAGAAATTCTTTTCTAATCAAAACCAAACTTAAACTAGAATTTAAGCACTTGGAGGCAGAGAGAATGATTAGATGCAGCCTCTTCTCTCAGGAAGCTTTGAATCTAATATGGGTTTAAAAGATCAAGCGGACTGGGCTGAAAGTGAAGGGAAGATAGTAGAATTCCAGAAGGAAATGGAATTTATTATGATAATATTTAATAACTTATATTAAATATTAATTTAATATAATTAAACAATATAAAATACATTATTTAATAAATATATAGTATTAAATATTATCCTATATGGTACATATATTCATGTAGGGAAATGTAAGCATAAATTAAAAGGTCTCTAGAAATAAGGTTTTCTACACGTGAAGCACAAAGAGCCCTGTTGAACATAAATAAGGCTGTTTTCAGGTGGGATTTTTTATTTGCTCATTATTTGATTTGTTCAGTCAATAAATATCAGGGTGAGTATCTGCATTCATTCATTCACTCATTTGAGGAATCTGCGTGACAGCTGGCTTTGTACAAAGTGTCTCCTTCCGTTTGGCCTGACATGGATTCTGCTGCTCCAGCTTAAGAGGTCTTCCAGCCACTGGTCCTCTTGGCCGGGAGGGACTGAATGAAAACCATTTCCCTTCAGGCTGCTCTCCTACCATCAGACCAGGAGAACTCTTTGCCACAGACCAGCCCAGTGAAATTAGATTTAAAAGCAACATACAGCACATTACCAAATTTTCAACCGGAAGCTTGAAACTGGTACTCCCATCCTCAGCCACAACTGAGTGCTACCTTCATTCACGCCGCTCTGGTCATGCTCTTGTAATTCCCACTCGGATCTCTCTCCCCCACTGCACGGTAAGCTCCATGTGACAGAGACAGTGATTCTCAGGTTGTACCTTCCTCGGCAACTAGCGTAGTGCTCAGTACCAAGATACGCCACAAAATGCCAGGTAAGTTGCTGAAAACTTTAATTGAAAACTCAGTGCTAAGTGTAGTTGTTGTGGAGATGACAGGGCGGGATATAAATATGCATAAGACAGAATTCTGCTCACAAGGAATTTATATTCTAGCTGAGGAGATGAGACACATTCTCAAATAACTATAATACAAAGCAGGAGGTGACAAGGGTCACAGAAGTGGTACAAAGGAGGTGCTCTGAGAGTTCAGAGGAGGGAGAGATTGCTTCCACTGGTTAAGCATCCAGCGGTCTGGTCTGTTCATGGGAGTGAGGAGTATGGGCCGGAAGCGTTAGTACTGCAAATAGATGTACAAACTCATTCAGCCGGACAAACCAAGTTTTGGGTTAAATAAAAACCCAAGATGTACACATTAAATTCCAAAATGACTGACACACTCTGAGCTATAATGTTCAGGAAAGCGAGAAACCCATGCATGCAAGAGTGCTCGAGAAAAGCTTCATGGAGAAACTTAGCTTTGAACCTTCAACAATGGATAGGATTTGACTAGACTGAGAGGTGAGGGGGATCCAGGCATACGATTTAACACTGGCAAAGGCTCAGGAACGTGAGAAAAGGAGATGCTGTGCAAGTGCCTTTCTTTGTAAAAATAAAAAAATTCAACCATCTGGAACCCAAGGTATGACTCATCGATTTCCTCCAATGAACTCTCAACAGAGAGGCAAGGAGAGTAGACGGAGCCTCACTTGGTGGGTTGAGTTGTTCTGTTAATGGAGAAATGTCCCCAGATACCTTTAGGCTCCCATGTGACTAAGGAGCATGATGCTGTGCACTCTGCTTTCTTGAGCTTGCTACCGTGTATGAATCTATTAAAGCTCTCTTCCCATATTTTAGCTCACTTCCGACCTTTGAGCTTCATGCCATATAATTGACAGTTTATGTTAAAAATTTATGAACCTGGATATATTTAATAATTCTTTTTACTTTTTTATAAAGAATCTTTTTAATGATTTTAATCTTTTTAATGAACGATTAAAAGTAATTGTGAGAAAAATTGACTATGTATACTCAATTAATATGCATCAGGAAAAATTCTTGGTGTTTCTATTCCATCTTAGGGAAAACAGATGAAATGTATTTTTTTCCTCTGTATCTCTAGTAACTCTCTTTCCTGTTGGAGACGAGGCATATACCTGAAATTTCACATTTTACTACTGTAGTTCCCAGATAAATGCTCTACAGTTGTTCTTCCTAATGAAATGGAATCAGACACTTCTAAATCTATCTTAGTTCCTTATTTGATTGGCTTCAAGATGTAGGCTAAATGTTTTTTCTTTTTTACCCCCTGCAGTTTTATGTTTTCTCATTGAGATATTTGCAAAATTCTGTTTTCTTAGTAATCAATTAAATAACTTCAATTTTATATACATGCCCTTGATTATAAGTAGATTTTAAAAACAATAAAATTTTATTCATAGTAAAATCAGATAAGTCTTACAATCTTTTTTATTTTGAATAGACATAAAACACCAAATAACATGATGGAAAAACAGTAGAACAAAGATCTGCTATTTAGCATACCACAATAAATTATGTGATAATAAAACTACAGAAGTAATTTTTGCCTACAAGAAGCCATAGGTATTAACTAAGGTGAAGTTATCTCCATAGCTGATATGGTAAAAAAGGGAAAAAAGCTGACAAATTATAGAATTTGGAATGGATATGAACTCTACCCTGGAATCATAATGATTTAGGAGAATTTTTCAAATCCATTATATATAACATATAATGAAAACTTCAAGGTTCATTTTGAAAAGCTTCTTGTCGTTTGCTTATTTCATCAGAAAAATCAGACAACCATAAGATTTTTATAATGGGTTCCTTAATTGCACTTAATATGACTAACTATACATGGAAGACATATAACTACCATGTATTTATATCAAAATATCATGCAAACTGTAGTGCATATTAAAAGGATGCAGGGTCTACTTTTGTTTGTAAAATTGTACAAAATTTGTAAATAGCAAGGGTGACCTCCAGTGTGCAGTAGGTTTATGCCATTACATTTTATCTCTAACAGAAACCGTGCATTGGTCTACTCCACTTATCTAAGAGTGCTAAAGGTAAGGGGAAAGGGAAATTTCCATGTCAAAATGAGTTTGTAAGTTCAAAGAAACTACTTTGTTTTGTTTTTTTGAAGTTTAGGGTGTTGCTTGGAACCTAAAACACAAAGAACTCTAAAGCATGGGAAAACAATTTGTGACTAATAAAAGTTATACAACTATTTTTCTTATATGTGATCTGATTAGGGTTTATATTCCTTAAAGATTTGAGGAATAAGATGAATTTACACACTTTGAAATGAAAACTCAAAAGGGACACATTTTTAAAATAACGCACTGCGATGCAAATAGTGAAACTACCTGACATAATTTCATACACTGATACTGACACTTACACCAAATAACAAACTAACACCGCCAAAAAATGAACCTGAAAAGCTTTTTAGAAAGTCTCTAAGATCAAAAGCTTTTCACTGTAGATAAAATTTCTTTCTATGAAAAGCTAATGGCTTGCCACATTGTATAATATAATTTCTATTTGTCTCTAATCTCAATACAATAAAAACTATTCACATGAAAAGAAAAAATATGATGCTTTCCTTACAAACCAATCCAACATCACACACTTCATCTTTTACACTGCAGATAATACAAACCTACCAGGGAATTTTTCATTGCACATTTTATTTTCATTTCTTTACTTGGTAAACAACATACACTTTGGGTGGGGGGTGGGGGGGTGAGGTTTCTTTTCAAAGAATTGTGTTAGTAAAACATCAAGTTCTGCCTAAGCTAACCAGACCACACAAAAGATCTAATTATATGGGTGCCCACCAGAGTTCCAGCCTGTCAGAGTCACTGTCACTCAGGCACTGTCACTCTTTCCATTAGGCATGTCTACTTTCAAAAGTCTACGCTGCGGACGTTAAAAATTTGCTCCAGGCTGACTCTTGGCATAAAAGGTACAAGGCTGAGAATGAATAGCTTTTTATGAATATTTATTAACAATCAGCCTGGACTTCTTAAGTTCCTAGACAGGGAAAAGTGTAAATAACTGCACGTGATCTTGCTTGCTTATGCAATTTACACTACACATAGTGTGTGCATGTAAAATGTTTATTACTAATAGACTATAATTAATTATTTAAAATTCACATTGGTGATCATACACACTAATTTTAATAAATTATAAACTATGAAATTCCCAAGTAAGGTATAATCTAAGAAGCGATAATTATTCCTTTGGACTTGTTATGATGTATCATGTCAAGAGTCTGTATGCTACCTGCTAAGAAATGCCTGATCAGGCCCTGACATGATGGACCCTAATGGCTCCAAAGGAGCCATTATCATCTATTGTGTCAATATTTTGCGTGCTAAAGAGGATCCACAGAAGAGTTCTAAACCAGGCCTTTGCATATCAGACAGTAATGATGACTCAATCTATTACGTCAATAATATGGTACAAAAAGTCATTCTCTTGAATTTACACAATTACAGTCATAGGCATGTTTTGTCAAGGATCCACTTAGAATAGTCTTTGAGTACTCTCAGAAGATAGTATCTTTCAAATACCTCTATAATAATTTTTTCATTCTAAAAATGTGTTCTTGACTGCCACTTTAAATGTGGCAAATTAATACCTTAAAAGGGGCACTAATTAAATTAAATTTACCTGACCAAACGATTTCCCAAGCTCCTCTTAAGTCCAATTAGATTCCCCAGGGTCCCCCCAGAATATTTCAGATAACTTTGTGAATAAAGAAGATATCATTTCCATTCCTTCTTGAAGGAAACGAATCAAAATTATCAACGCAGCATTGACCTTAATTCACACCGATACATGCAGATATCACAAGAAGTGCAGGACAGAAAATATGTAAGTACAGTACTTGTTACATTTTATGTTCTCTAATCCAAAGGAAGAAAAATGGAGGTCAAGTATCAGATTCTATGTTTGTTTTGAAAGATATAATAAATGATGATTTTTTAAAATAAATGATGATCTCACCTTTGGAACAAATGATTTGATTAGGATTATACTTTATTTGAGATATCAATCTTGGAAAGTCAATTATGTCTTTAAATACTAAGTTATTAAGTGATGCTTAAGATCTGCAAAAAAATATGCAAGCAAGAAAAAAACTCATGGTAAATTATTAAATCATAGTTCAATCTTTAACTGTATTTTAAGACTATAGAGATGAAAATAACTTTTACAGCATAATATTAATAAATTGCCTTCTCATCTTATTTATTGAAAGCCTGCACTGGCAAAATGCCAGCTATATTCCCGTACCAAGTTGAAGATCAAGAATTTTTAAACATAGCATCAAATACCATCCAATTAAAGCAAGAATTCTAACAAGAATTTTATACAAATGGATTAAGTATCATAAAAAGTGGATACAGAGGTCTTTTGCATACTGATTTTTAAGAGAGCATTTCTCAGATGTTGCAGACGTGCCTAGATTTTCGAGTAAGAAATTAAAAAAGAAATCTTGGCTCTGTTCTTATAAAGCAATATTTTGGCAAAGTCGCCAAGACCCTTAAATGAAGATCTTCCCCCACCCCCTTCTGGGTGTCAGGAGACCATTTTAATTCACTCACCAGCTCAATTCTCAAAGGGACTGGTATATATGGTAACATAGGAGCCAATATCCTAGCTATCAGTTTTCATACAGCCTAGCTGGACCTTTACATTACGGCTGCCCCACATTTATTGTTCTTTCATTGCATCTGTCAGCATTTCCTGACAGCGCATTATGGAGCACAGGGCCGCAGAGTCAGTATCAATCAGCCCACAATCATGCAGATATAAGTAGCAGACTATTGATAATGGGCCTTAAATCAGATCATCACGGTTTAAGCCTAAGATTCTTAAAAGGCAGCAATCTCACGGGAACTCTTACTTGCTTGCTTCTGCTACAAACCCTATTAACCAGTTTCTACTACCTACCACCTACAACTTCTTTTGAAGGAGAAAAAAAAGGGGGGGGGGATTCATTAAACACAAGTATACATACACCCATGACAAATTTCACCAGGTAAAATGAAGCATGAAAGCAAACGTGGTAATTAATACAACTTTTTTTGCTCTACCTCTTTTAAACAATGAGCAGAAGTAATACACATTATCTCCTCTTACACTTTATACAGCCCCCGTACAACTCACATTGATAACAGTCTTGCTTTGCTTTGGAAATGTCTTACTCCAAAAGCATTTCAACCTGATATGGCCATTTGACAAGAAAAGTGGGAGAACTCATGGAGTTCAGAGGTACGCCTCCCCAAACCCAAAGCACCGGCGCTAAAAACAAAGGCATCTAATTTTTCTCAGACATAAATAATAAAACAAAACCAGAGTTGCATGCAAATTTAGTAACATAAAATTTAAGGTGATAAACAGAATGGAGGCTGGCTTCTTGTTTAGTATTCCTTAGTTATCACCATAATTGCTGCATGTCTGTCATCACTAGCAAAAGAAAAAAGTGTCTTTCTCAGCTGCTCCCCTGCTTGTTTTGTTCACTGTATTCTTGTAAAGTGGGAGAAAATAAGTGTCATTTAATGAATAGTGCTATTCTTTGTCTGACAGCTTCATATCTGTTAGGTGTAGGAGGCCTCGTACTTTCTTTTTCTGATAATGTTTTTGACAGTGTGCTAAATTCCTCCCCCAAAAGACCGGCCTGTATATTCTGCTAAAAGGGGCTTCATCTATCCTGAATGGGTGCCCTCTTTTAACCCCCTTCAGCTTCTGTTCTTACATTAATTGAGCTGATCAGATTGAGCATATGAATTTGTCTTTGATGTATTCGTATGTTTAGTTGATGTTGCTCTCTCTCTCATTGGCAGCGGACAGAGCTCTCAGACAAATAGGCCTGTTGCCATGGTAACAGGCAATAGCTAGGGATCTCTTGAAAAATATTTTTATTTCAAAATTCAAACTGGAAAATTCTCACTGGATATGGTTCTCAGTTCTAAATGTGTCATATCTAATGATGAATGCAATTAGGAATCCCACCAGTGTTTTAAATAATAAATTAGCCTAATTTTCCAGGCCTGGCATGATGACATACAAATACTAAAAAGGCGTCTTCGTTTTAAAAATCCATGACAAAGGACTTATTAATGACTTTTGTTCTTAGGATTTCAAATGAAAACGGATGGTAGGTTAATGATAGCGCTTTCTATCTGCTGAAAACTGAGGCCTATAGGTAAACTTAATTTTTTTTTTCGCTGAAAGAAAGGACTTCAAGCTGCTCTGATATTTAGTTTATTTCATTAAAAGAAAAAAAAGCAGGTGTAGAAATCCGTCCGTAAATGTTGAAAGCTATAGCAGTTGGTAAATTCTCAGTGGATAAAAAATGCCCATAGCCATTTTTAATTACTGACGTGAAAAGAAAGGATGAATGGTGAACATAAGTTTTATAGACCACTATCACCTTATAATGGTGGAGTTTTCAAATTCATACTATGTTATTTGGAACACAAAGAAAAAAATAGAAATAGATACTTCAGTATGTGACATAATTTGTAGTTATTTTTAAATTTTCATTTATTCCCATAATTATGAATAAATATACGCTTCCAGTTATATTAATTATTGCTTCCCCCCAATCATACCATGTGCAGCTATGAGAACAATGGAAATCACTGTACAGCTGGACAATTTCAAGGGTATAACATAAGGTGTAATCAAAGTATAAAGAGAGTTATTAAATACAAATATCTGTGTTTCTTAAACTTTATTTTTTTAGCATTGTTCGAGTCTTTGGTGTCTGTTATGACTGCGTTTTAATTGTCAAAATGTAGAACTTAACTTTTTTATATACACAGGCTGGCAAAGGTGCTACTTTATTTAAGTCTGAATTAAGACAGTCAACAAGATAACCTCAAGCAAATCATATGTATACTTTGGGTTTGTTTGAGGAAAATTGTTCTTACTCAAGCTTTGAACACAACATAATGAACAAAGAGGCTAAATTAAATCCTAATGGAAATGGGTGTCCATAGTACTTGAGCTTCCTCATGTCAAACAGGGCTTTTACATATGTACCCTTAAAAAAGCTTCATGTTTAAAGCAAAAGATAGAAGGAAAAAACAACTAAACCTAAGGTATTAGCAGCTACTAGAGTCTACAATTTTATTATTTATAATAAAATTATATTACAATGGTCTAAATACGATATGACTATCAGAAGCTTTATTCTAGGTTTTATGAAAATCACCTGAAGTATAACTTTTTCCTGGAAAACTTAAGTCCAGTATTCCCTAAAATACCAACCCAACCAACCAACAGAAAAACTGCTATATAAAAAACTGAAGGGGTCTAGCAAAGAATGTCTACTTTTACTGGTAAGTGAGCATTTCTTCCTTAATGCAAATTTCTAATCTACTTCACAAAAAAATCCATAGTAGAGACAATAAATCCCAAAGTCCTTCAGCATTCACAGTGACAGCGCGGACCCCCCAGGCTCCCCTGGCAGGTGGGTGCCCAGCTGGCTGTCCAGCACACACCTCTCCGCCCCTGGCCGGGTCGCACAGTCCACTTCATATCTTCCTTCAATGAGGCTTTAGTTGTTTCGCTGAGGTGGGGTAGTAGGTTTTCTTTGCACTCTCAAAGTGATTAAAAGCAATTTTTAAAGTTTATTCTTTTTTGTTAATAATTAGAAAGATAATTCATACTTACTGCATAAAAGCCAAAAAATATAGTGAAAGTGCTAAGCCAAAAAATATAGTGAAAGTGTCCCTTCACTCTACCACCTAAAAGCCAACAATTGAGTATCTGTTCTGTTACAACTCTAATAAAAGCCATTTTTGAATGTACTGAGTTTCCTTTACTTTTTTCCATACGGCCCTTGATGAAAAGTGGTGTAAGGAAGAAGCGAAAGAGAACAGGAAAGCTTTTCCGTTTCTTTTTCCTGTGCCTAAATATATAGTAGGACGCAAGAAATAACTCTGTTTTATCTCTCAATCCTCAACAGTCACCACCTGGGACCCTGCGGAAGTGACCAGGAAGCACTCAGTTCCCTCGGTCCCTGTTCGGCCGCTGCGGAGATGCCCTGAGAACCTGGAAGTCACCCCCCTCATGGCCTTGCTTCTGATCAGAGCCACTTCCATGATGTGACTGTGGAGTCAAGAGTGGACTTCGCACTCCTCGCCGGAGTACCAGCTCATGGGGGCTGTAGAAGGAAAGCCCTGCCTTACGATGTATTGGATAAATACGAGTATGCTCTTTAAAAGATACATAGATTGCACTTGAACCTTGTACACTCTATATTTTCAAAATTAGAATCAAGCATATCAGTTTTGCCAAGTAAGCTACAATTTCTCTATAAAATCTTCAAGTTTATACTTGCCAATCATGGATAACTAATTTAGTTTTATAGTGAATCATGTTAAAATACAAAGCATTAATTTGCAAAACCATCTTCTATCACTTTAAAAGTATGAAAAATTTGTTTTTGTAAAATATTTAACTTTAAAAATATCTCGGTCCTATATACTGTTTTTTGCAATGATATATGTACTTGAATTCATTAAATAATATAAAATATGAGTGATTAGAGCAAGAACAGTCAAAAGCAAAAATAAACATTCCATGATTCAGCATGTTATAATTAAATAAAATTAAGAGAGTATAGGAGAAGTTATTTGGATATAAAATTAATAGTTTCAATATTTCAGAAAATTTAAATACAGATTCCTCATTAGTAATTATGTCTGTTATAGAGCATATATGAACATCTATAGCTCTAACTACATATACATGATAGATTATATGTATCTATCTATTTAGGGCAGTTCTAAATTGTAAATGGATTATATTTAGAAAGTTTACTAGAAAATTGCTTTTTAAGAATTTGGAATATAGTTTCTCACAGAAGCAACATTAAAATGACGTGGTGTGTTCCAGGCCACCCCAGCAAAAAGTTCATTAACCCATAATTTTCCATAGAGATTAGCAACCATTCACAGACAAGAATTTCTGTAGAAAATATACACATCTGTCCTGGCTAAAAGCAGTCTGGTGACCCCGTGCTTTTCCTCTGATTACTGGAGAGGGATGCAAATTTATTTCCTTTCAGAGGAAAACCCAGACACAGAAGATCAAGAACTGGGATAAAGGATAAAAGCAGAGACTATATATGCTATTTTCTGGAAAATAATTAAAGGGAAATAATTATTAACCAAAATAACATTAACTAGAAGAACGAAGCAGGATAGGATTTGCTGGAAGAGGGTGAGGGATTAGGCCAAGAGCAGGAGGAATGCTGGCACTGTGACTGCAGTGGGACGTGGAAAAGGAGTAGAGGATGTTTTCTTCCTACTAACACTTCTTTCTGGTCCCTACAAACCTTGTCCTAGGCGATCCCTGAATTGACTCTAGGGCAAAGCGAGATGCGGTATGAAAAATCAGGGCATAAGGAAGGTCTGTTTCTGTAGGTAATAGCATCAGGTTTACACTGATGAGGAAGAGGAAGTAAGTCCAGGGTCAGTGACTGAAAAGGAAAGAGACACCCGAAGCCTGGGGCTGTTTAGAAATATTTGCGATCTAAGGTACAACAATGAAGAGGACTCAGGGGAGGCAGACAGCAGCAATGATCACTCTGTCCCTCTCGACACCTTTTCATCACTCAGCTCTCAGGATACCACATTCTCCTACTTTTCCTTCTACTCCACCAACCACTCTTTCTGAGCCTCCTTTTCTGGATCCTCTTCCTCCTTCCAAGTTCTAAATGTAAGAGTGCCCTGGGCCTCAGATCTCAATCTAAGGTGGCCCTAGCCAGGTCCTTCGTGGCTTATAATAAATACCACCTGTATGCTACTGACCGCCACAACAACGCCAACCCCAATCTTTCATCTGAGTCCCATGGATTCTTGATCTCTGCCCCAAAACTCAATTCTATCCCAGGTTTCCAAATCTCAATAAATCACACCCTCATTCACACAGTTGCTCAGGCCCATAGCTTAGGAGACATCCTTGATCTTTTCTCTCACAGGCCACCCATCAGTAATCTTTCAAGTTCTGTTTTTCACATAGTTCAACTCAGCATCTTTAAAATAGATGCCAAAGTCCAACCATTTCCAACTTCCTCCGTTAACCTAATTTCAGCTAGAACTATTATTGCAGCCTCCTAACTGTTCACTTTACTTCCGTTCGTTCAACCCTTTGCATCTGTTCTTCTCATAGTAGTCAGAACAATGTTTTCAAAGAGTAAATCACATTCTATCCCTACAAGTTCAATATCTTCCAAACACTTGCTATCACATGAAATCAAAGTCTTTCAATGGCCCTATAAAATCTGGCCTCTGGTCATGCCTCTGACCTTGTTTTCTTCCTTTCTCCTCTCACTCATTTAGCTCACTCATAATGGTCTTCTTACTCTTTCTGTACTATGTCAAGCTTGTTTCTACCTCAGACTCTTTTCATGTGCTATTCCTCCTGCCTGATGTACTTGTTTCCAGACATTATCATGGCTTTGCTCCCTCAGGTCAACCAAATATCACCTTCTCAGAGACTGCTTCTCTGAATGCTCTACCTAAAATGTCACCTATCTCCAAAAGTCTGTGGGTTTCACTTTATGTCATAGCTTTTACTTTACTTCACAGTCTGATATTATGCTTTATATTATTTATCAGTTTATTCATATACTCTCTTACTGGAGAGATTTTATGAAAGTGGGGATTTTGTCCAACTTGCTTTCTACTGGCCACCACTCTGTTCCCAGAGCCTTAAACAGTCCTGAACCACACTAGAAACTCAATTATATGTTAACTGTGCATTTTGATATCCAAATCTTTCCTGTTTTATGATGGAAAAGCATTGGTTGCACATATTGACTCAAAAATCGCCTTTTACAGAGAAAAAATGTTACATGGACTTTAATCCATCTTTCAGAATATAATTTGCAAGAATGTTCTTTGTATAATGATTTTCAATACCAGTTGAATTTTTCAAAATCAGTTAAGACTTTTTAAAGTAAGTGCATTCTAGAATTATAGACTAGGAGAGGAAAAAATGAAAAGGATGATAAATTTGCTACTCATATTTTTTAAGAAGTGTTGTGAGATTTAAGAAGTAATTTGTAACTCTTCCTACTGAGATTTTTGTTAAATACTTTACTATTTGGCAGTTTGTGTCACAGTTTTTCACACTATATCTGGAGTTATGAACCAAACTATAAATGGCCTACTATATGATCTAATGTAGAAAAAAATTCCAAGGAAAAGGAGTTTGTTTTTATTAACAGGGTTAAAACCCTCCAAGGTAATTGGCTATCTCAGAGGAAACAATTTGAATAAATGTGATTTTAGAACCAATGAAGAGTTTCAAAAGTGAATATTTTATTGATTTACATGTGTACTCAAAAGTTAGTGGCTATTATAATAATTTTTAAAATATAATATGAATACTAATAACAAAATAGCTGGTATTTACAGAGTGCTTAACTTTGTGCCCAGGTACTGTTTGAAGTGCTTTTTTGATAAATTCATATAATCCTTGCACCAAGTTTACAAAGAGGGACCATTATTAGCTCCCTTTTATACATAAGAAGACAAAGGCAGTGACAGGTTGACTTCCTCGGTCACACAGCTAGAGCATGGAAGAGTTATCTGAATGTAAGCACTCTGGCTCTGTTTTATGATGGAAAAACACTGGTTGTACATATTGACTCAAAAATCATCTTTTACAGAGAAAAAATGTTACATGGACTTTAATCCATCTTTCAGAATATAATTTGCAAGATTATTCTTCGTATAATGATTTTACCACCATAGAATTGTACCATGTACACTTTGCTTCATGATTCTGCCAGCAAAATGCACTTCAGTTAACCAAACAGAATTTTTATATGCAAAGGATTATCAATAATTGGAAATTCTTTCCTAACACTGTACATTGATGGTAGCTAATCACCCTTTATCCTAAAAATGCTGCCCATGGAAAATAGTTGATTAACACATTGCATATCTTCTGGTTGTCTTCAATCCTTTAAAAGTATGTTTGTAAGATTACATTTAACAGAACGTACATTTTAATTAGTACATTTAAAGTATATAATTCCTAGGAAAGCAAGATTTTATCATAGAAAATTGTTACAAATTACTGAACGATTACATTTCATTATTACATTCCTCATTTCCTACTCTGAATTCCAAACAAATGATGGGCATCCTTCCAACGCACAGATATTATTTTAAATTGGTTTTTAAATAATTTAGACAGGTCAAAAGCCTCACAACAATTTCCAGTAGCATACTAATGATGAACCCTGCCTTTGGATTTCAGAGACTGGAATCTTGTTGACCTTTTCCCTGATTTCCAACAACTTTGAGATCACTCTCAGTGGGAAGTAGAATAAAAAAAAAATTATCCCCCTAGAGCTTAGAACTGTTTTCAGCATTAATATACATGTACTAAGCCATATTAGGCACTTTTTTATCCATCTACCTTTTCATATCTTAAATTTCTGTGTCATTGATATGTTCTCCTTTCTAAGTAGAAAGCCTAAAAAGACCAATAAACAAGTCTGCAATAATTTAAAGAACACTCAAATTACTGGAAACTAAATCAAGGTTACCTGCATATAATTAACTGCTAAGGAATGTTATCATGCATAATTTTTGAAATGACTATAAACTTCCTATATGCTAGATTGTCCAACACTCTGCATTCTACAGGCATGCTCTGGATTCCAGCTGTAGCAGTAAAATTACCGAAACTGTAATTCTCTTAATATTTAAATAATATATTAAAATTTAATTTTCAGCACCTGGAAGGATCTGTTTGTGTGCCAGCAAATGAGGTAGTTGGGTCTGGAGCTCCTATACATATGGGACTCAAAAACAACCTATCACAAATAATTACGAAGCTAGAGCAGCTGTAGTTGCCACAGTAGTCATTTAAAAATCAGGTCAAAGTTGCTTGAATTCTTTTCCATTTTCAAGATACCCTGTGCATAAATTCTGTGGTGTTTATCTCTTTCTGTTTTGCACATTTTGTAAAATATTTATTGTCACTGATAATCAAAGATGGGAGTAGAAAAGGTAGTACGGACATCTTGTGAATTTTTTAACAATTGAGCGTGCTAAAAGAAATTAAGCTCCTGATTTCTCAGGTTCTTTAAATGGTTTTCACCCAAAAGCATATGTATTTGCTACATCTTTTTACAGGAAAGAGTACTAATTTTTTGAGTAAGCAAACAGAAATGTTATAATCTAAAGTATATTTACAGATCCATGTATATGGCTTTCCAGCATGCATTGTGTGTGTGTAGTATATGAATCTAAATATAGAGACACACATACGTCATTAGCAAAATGTTCCTCAATGTATTCCCTCTCTATTTTTTTCAAATCGTGATGCCATCTGGCCCATGTACAAAGGAAAAATATAAGAATTATGAGTTTTTCATTCATTAAATTGGAACAAATTACTGGGGGAGGGGACTAGCAAATTGAAGATTCAAAACATTTTATACTTTCTACTCTTTCATTCACACCAAGAAAATAAAAACCTTTTTTCAAATGTCTTAAATAGACACGGTTTCTAAGACTGCAACCCTACTTGAAATTGGCTTGGTGTTAGACCGTTCCTCTCCCGTCTCTTAGAACTTCTATTTACTGAGAAACAAAAACTCAAGGGTATATTTTAGGATTTTTTCCCATCACTTTAGGAGATTCACACTGCTCTTCCCAAAAGATCTAGATAAAAAGAAAATTAATTTGAGAAGTGTTTTTAGTAAAAGGATGGCAAGAAATGATTTTAAAATCATTATAATTGCTTTGAGTTATTTTTAGATTTTCAATCAGATTCTTAGATATGGAAAAAAGGTTTAAATGTCTGATTTTGGAAGCATGTAATGACACCCTGCACCTAATGTTTAGAAAAATAAATAAATAAATTAAGAGTTTTTGTTGGACGGAAAGATGGGATAAGAGGATTGGAAAAAAAATTTACCAAGAATTTATACACTATTACCTTCAATCATTTTGATGCAAGTCATTCATACCACCACCATGCTAACAAGACATCCAATTTACTAAACAATGAGTACCGAAAATACATTTAAAAGGTACAAATGACTGTCCAAAGAATGACACTGAAAAATATTAAGTAACAGCTCTACCTCAAGATAAGCCTCACCATTAAAGAGTTTTAATGAAGAGAGCCTTCAAAGGCTAAATCAGGAGGCATTGATTAGATTGCCTCTAACTTTGTGTTTTGACACCTTCGTCTTTCGTGGCATTATATTGTCTCTGTGCATCTTACAAAGGAAGCATTTTACCAGGCCCACACAAGAACAGGAGACAGCAATGCTTATAAAAGAGACTGTCAAGGGTGTGAGCCAAAATGGGTCTCATTTGGATTTCAAGTGAAGAAAACTCCTAATGCATTTCATTACAATGTATGTGAACCTCTGAAAAGAAGGATGGATTGGGATTCTCATCCTTATTAATTTATTGAAATGGATTCAGTTTTTCCTTGTATATCAAGAGAGACCATGTGTTTCAAGCAAGGTAACAATATTATAGTCCCAATAACCAAATATGCTATGATTCAGTGTGCTCTTCTGTGAGATAAAGAGGATGCAATTTTCTTGATAATTGGGATTTGCCTTTAAAAATAAATCCTAAATAGCATGGCAACAAATAAATATTCTTTGTTACTATCGGTTTTAAAGATATGATCAAGCTGCTATACAATACAGGGATTGATTCAGCCTTTGTTACCAGTGCAGGCTTTTTGCCATTTGAAATCCTATTTTTTCCCCTTACTACTGTTGTTCACATATTGACTTTTTATTTCGTTGAGGAATCATGTGCATGATGTAATTAGGATGACACCAATGAAAGTCATATTTTATTAAAAGATAGGGAAAAGAGAAGGAGAAAAAGTCACAGCATTTTAAACACTGTACTGTAGTCTACATACACTTTTCTTCTTAAAAATGGTCTAGTCATCAATGTACCTATTAGGTAATTCACGGTTTCAAAAAAACGCACTTTATTTGGCTGTTTTTCCAGCTTTACTAGAATGATACACACCATTCAAAAAATTTCAATCCCTAACCGCAGAGAAATGCCATGATCTAATGCTCTTAGACATCCTAAATAATTTCATAAATCTACAGGATTACAAATATAAGACATATGCTCTCATTTCTCTTTAACACCATTAACATTTAGAGATGATTGATTATGTTATACCAATAGCATTCAGTGAATTCAAAGCTGATCTATTTTTTATGTAAATCATACAACCTGCTAGTCAAATTAAAGGTTAAATATACATAAAGTCTTAGAATAAAACAGAGATAATCTTTCACATAGAACATGGGCCCAGGATATACATACCCAAATGTAATAGGAATCTCAGATTCATAGGCTGCCTACTAATTAAGTCCAGGAAAACAGCACGAGCATGTCCTCATTATATTGTTATACATTTCACTCCAAATAGGAATAATATATCCATGGTAAAGTAGACTTACAAAATGGATGGCTAGAAAACACAGAGAGAAATAAATATATATTTACAAACTTGGAAAGAATCTCCATAAAAAGATTCATATTCATCATTTAAAATTTCCCGTGGATGTGACTATAAAAATAGGTGCAGTAGGAGTACATATAAACCAAATATTCTTCCCGTGGATACACGTGTTGATATATGTATATATGCAAAAATTCTGTAAAGCAGTAGAAAACCATACACAAAATTCTAACAGAAAAATCTCAATTAACTTCAGCATATGTTTATTTGTATGAGTTTACACATCTCCCTTTAATACACACAGTAGAGGATTTTTTTTGATGAATTGTAATTAAATTCGAATGATGCATGTTTCTTATTTTTATCTTGACAGTTCTTGTATTCTCAAGCAGAGCCCATTACACAAAAATATACAGCAGGTTACTTGTTGAATAATGTATTCAAGTACTTAAAATTACTGGGGAGTTGCCTCACATCTACACATGAATACATATTTTGGCCTTAATTTTCATTACTACATTTCTTCAACTGAATATATTTTATAATCTAGTTACAAAGCAGTTAATATCAGAGGTTTTTTTCAGGACCTAACAAAGGTAATAATACTACCTTTATGATATAAACTTTATGACATTATGAATAAAACTGACAAGTATAAAATTTGATCCATAAAATAAGTGATATACTTATGTTAATTCTCCTTTTTAAAGATTTTATGTGTTGCTCCATTTTTTTGACAAGGCTTCCATTCATACTAGCGACATGTTGAAAAACACTATATTTTCTCTCAATAAGGAAAATCACTTTACCCACTCTCATGCTTGTTCTGTCTCAATAAAAAATCAATCATCAAATGCTTGCTTCCAAGTTTCACTTGTTAAACTGCCAATTTATGCCTACAGTTTGGCTCAGCAGAAATTCACTCAGCGCCATTTCTTTCATTATTATAATTTTGTACATCTCATAAAATGCTTTAAACTTAGGGGGTAGGGGAAATTACAAAAGTTTATCTGTGCTTCTACGCAGCATTTACTGTGTCTAAAGAATGGTGGTAGGATGTGCTTCCAAACCATCATTTTTAAAGAAAAAGAGAAACTATATCATTTCTGTGGTTTTTCAAAGTAATAAAGGCCTGATTGATCCCACTGACTAAGGCAATTGAATCGGTTGTCTAAATGGTGGTAACGTCAACGTCAGATATGTGGTTATCTTTTCATCTTGGCCCGTTCTTGAATGTAAAAATCAGATGTTTGAAGGACATTTCACTGACCTGTTATGGCCTCTGCAACTCTCCAACACAATACAAGTATTCCTTATATAAGTGCCACATTTTGGATGAAAACTGCTTCATCAATGATGCCTTTGCGACATCTGGCGGTCCTTGGGATATATAAAAATTACTTTCTGTTTTTCCAAACCTATCAGTACTTGAAATTCCAGTCCAAAAGCCTTTGATACCCCCTAGCGGGGGCACAAAAGCCCTCTGGCCTGTAAACTAGGATGTGGGCTACCATGAATCCATATGGTGCAAAAGGTCACAAATCTTGAGATGTGGTGACATCATGACAATAAGACACTTTCTAGACAGAAGCTGACCCATTTTGAATATAAAAAGGACCCTGATCACATGTTCCCACACATTTAAAACTATAGAGAAAAAAGAAATATGCTAAGTGCTCTATGCAGAAGCTGAACACTGGTGCTTGAGGATACCTATAGTTCTCACACTTAAGGAATACTACATAGGAATTTCCGGCAAGATTGCCTTAAATAATCGAAGAGCCCTGCTTTTTTTTTTTTCCGTTAAATGTATGTTGGTGCTCAGCAAATGACAATAAGGGAGAAGTGGCTGAATCACAGGGTGCATGTTTCTGTGTACTCTTTTAAAATTATTAACCCAGCCATACCGAAGCATGTTCTGCATGCTTCTGCCTTGGTTTGTATTTCCAGGAAAACTTAGAACTCAAATATTACTTTATGCAGATGCAAAGCACTGCCCTGTGGATTTTTATTCTTGTTCCTTTGGTAATTCATAAGAAGACAGGGGACAAAAACCTCATTTCCGTCCCTTCATCACACTTTCTACAAGTGTATTTATTATCCACATTGAGAAATCATGACTTTGCTAATTCTTTGCTCAATAGGATATAGTGCTCTTTATGCACTGTACAGCTGATTTTTCATTTATTCTGAGTACTTGCAAAGTAACACACTTGGCAGCAACAAGATCAAATTCAAATGTACTGTGATGAGTCCCTATTTTTAACTTCCTTTTCAAATATTTGCCTGAAAGTCTATATTATTTCAGTTAAAAATTAATACTTTCAAGAAGCTTTCCTAAGAAAAGAGCTCAGGTTTTCTAGATTTAACTTTTATAATCAATATTTAATGTGTACCTTATTTCTATTTTTTCCAAGTGATTAATACTTTATAGGCACTGCAAAAACTAGTGGATTCACTCCTGACACAGTACTAATGTTATATTTATGCATACAAATTACTGTTTCATTGAAAGATATTTTGTGTTCATAATTGAATCAATTTATTACCATTTAAAAAGAACATACAAAAGCTGTCTGTGTAGAAATGGGTCCTAATTTATTTGCAATTGCAAAAATTTCATGTGTATCTTAAAAAGTTCTCAGGTGTCTTCCTTGAGCTACATGCTGCTACATGCTGCTCTTAGAGTGACAATAAATTCCTTTGCTGGTATTTATAGACTGAAATTTGAAAATGAATATAGAAACTTCCTTTTAAAAGTATTTCATGTTCTCCACTTTAGGAAATATAGGTTCACATAAAACAGTAAAGTGCACAGAGATTGATCACTGCACTCTTTTGTCATTGTTTAAAAGTATCTTGATTAATTGAGAAACTGTTGTTATATAAGAAATATCAGTATGCATTATTTTAAAAAAAGAAATGAGGAAAAAAGTAAAATGATCCATTATCACTATATTGTTTGCTAATATTTAGACTGCAACAGGTGGTTTAACACATGCTAAAGTAATAACTATAATGAGATATAAAATGGAGTAAAATAAAAGCATATAGTCAAATGCCATTCTTTTGCCACAAATGAACTTTCATATAAGAAAATAAACATTACAATGAAAGATAGAAAAATGACCACAGACACGTCTTTACAATAATATAAGACAAATCTTTTGAAATGTTGACCCAAATTTTGATCAAGGATAATACCAAATGTTCAATACTCTGACTACAGTTGGGATTAAACTAACAAAATATGTTTTCAATATGATTATACACAGAGACATAAAGAAGCAAAGTCATAATCCCAAAGCAAATTTTCATTATTTTGTTAAGCCTGTCTTTTAAAAATAGGTTCACAGAGGTGCTACAGAGAAATTTTACTATGCAACTTCTAGGGGGCACATGAAGAACTGTCAAAATGAATCTTGTCTTTAACTGTGAAACAGAAGGAAATGAAAAAGTTGCCACACTATCAAAGAATTTATTAAAGTTGTTTTGGCTTCAGAATACCATGTTGGAAGAAGCAAAAAGAACAGACACAGAAAGACCAAAAAAAGTGAAAAAATGAAATGGAAATGAGCAAACAACTGAAGATAAAAGATGTCAGATAGGGAAGGTATTGAAAGAGATCCAACATCAGTGTAATTGGCATCCCTAAAGAAAAGAACTAAACAGATGAGATGTGAAAAATATCCAAAGATGTAAGTCAAGAAAATTGTCCAGAAAAAAAACCGTAAACCTTGAATATACAGACCGAAAGGAAGGACAAAGCATTTCCTTGGGAAAACTGATACAGAATGATAAAACCAAGACATATACTGGTGAGATAACCCATCTTCAAAGATGAAGAAATAACTCTTTGGCATTTCAGGTGAAAATATTGCACCACTAAAGGAGGAAGAAAATAGGCTGGCTACAGAACTATCAACAGAAATAATTGTGCTGTGGTTACAAATCTTCTGGAAAACCAGATTAAAGTCTATCCTGACTAAGTTTAGCCTCATTTTTAAAAAATTATCTTTCAAGATCCTATTTACAAATGAGTTCACAGCCACAGGACCTGGATTAGGACTTGAAGATCCCACTTACAACTAGAATTCACACCCCTGGTAGCAGGGGTCAGGACATGCATATGTCTTTGGGAGGAATATTATTCAGTCTACCCCAGTAGAATACTAAGGGAATAATGCAATGCAGTTAAATTTGGTCTAATCCTTAGAATGCAATAATGATTTTGTATATGATTTTTTTTATTAATAAAAAAAATTAACTAACACAACATTTAGAAATCATTTCATTCTACATATGCAATCAGTAATTCTTAATATCATCACATAGATGTGTGATCATCATTTCTTAGTACATTTGCATCGATTTAGGAAAAGAACTAGCAAAACAACAGAAAAAGATATAGCATGATAATATAGAGAAAAAATAAAAATAATAATAAAAATAAAAAATAAAAAAATATATAAAAAAAGGAAAAAAACAAAAAACACAAACAAACAAAAACTATAGCTCACATGCAGCTTCATTCAATGTTTTAACATAGTTACATTACAGTTAGGTAGTATTGTGCTGTCCATTTCTGAGTTTTTGTATCCAGTCCTGCTGCACAGTCTGTATCCCTTCAGCTCCAATTACCCATTATCTTACCCTGTTTCTAACTCCTGATGGTCTCTGTTACCAATGACATATTCCAAGTTTATTCTCTAATGTCGGTTCACATCAGTGGGACCATACACTATTTGTCCTTTAGTTTTTGGCTAGTCTCACTCAGCATAATGTTCTCTAGGTCCATCCATGTTATTACATGCTTCATAAGTTTATTCTGTCTTAAAGCTGCATAATATTCCATCATATGTATATACCACAGTTTGTTTAGCCACTCGTCTGTTGATGGACATTTTGGCTGTTTCCATCCCTTTGCAATTGTAAATAATGCTGTTATAAACATTGGTGTGCAAATGTCCGTTTGTGTCTTTGCCCTTAAGTCCTTTTAGTAGATACCTAGCAATGGTATTGCTGGGTCATATGGCAATTCTATATTCAGTTTTTTGAGGAACCGCCAAAGTGCCTTCCACAGTGGTTGCACCATTTGACATTCCCACCAACAGTGGATAAGTGTGCCTCTTTCTCTGCATCCTCTCCAGCACTTGTCATTTTTTGTTTTGTTGATAATGGCTATTCTGGTGGGTGTGAGATGATATCTCATTGTGGTTTTGATTTGCATTTCTCTAATGGCCAGGGACATTGAGTATCTCTTCATGTGCCTTTGGCCATTTGTATTTCCTCTTCTGAGAGGTGTCTGTTCAAGTCTTTTTCCCATTTTGTAATTGGGTAGGCTGTCTTTTTGTTGTTGAGTTGAACAATCTCTTTATAAATTCTGGATACTAGACCTTTATCCGATATGTCGTTTTCAAATATTGTCTCCCATTGTGTAGGCTGTCTTTCTACTTTCTTGATGAAGTTCTTTGATGCACAAAAGTGTTTAATTTTGAGGAGTTCCCATTTCTTTCTTTCTTTCTTCAGTGCTCTTGCTTTAGGTTTAAGGTCCATAAAACCGCCTCCAATTGTAAGATTCATAAGATATCTCCCTACATTTTCCTTTAACTGTTTTATGGTCTTAGACCTAATGTTTAGATTTTGATCCATTTTGAGTTAACTTTTGTATAGGGTGTGAGATACGGGTCCTCTTTCATTCTTTTGCATATGGATATCCAGTTCTCTAGGCACCATTTATTGAAGAGACTGTTCTGTCCCAGGTGAGTTGGCTTGACTGCCTTATCAAAGATCAAATGTCCATAGATGAGAGGGTCTATATCTGAGCACTCTATTCGATTCCATTGGTCGATATATCTATCTTTATGCCAATACCATGCTGTTTTGACCACTGTGGCTTCATAATATGCCTTAAAGTCAGGCAGCGTGAGACCTCCAGCTTTGTTTTTTTTCCTCAAGATACTTTTAGCAATTCGGGGCACCCTGCCCTTCCAGATAAATTTGCTTATTGGTTTTTCTATTTCTGAAAAATAAGTTGTTGGGATTTTGATTGGTATTACATTGAATCTGTAAATCAATTTAGGTAGGATTGACATCTTAACTATATTTAGTCTTCCAATCCATGAACACGGTATGCCCTTCCATCTATTTAGGTCTTCTGTGATTTCTTTTAACAGTTTTTTGTAGTTTTCTTTGTATAGGTTTTTTGTCTCTTTAGTTAAATTTATTCCTAGGTATTTTTTGTATATGATTTTAAATCATGATTTCCTATGATATATATCACATAGTGTAAAATACAGTAAATTCTACTTTATAGGCTTTGAATACTTCCTGATATACATTAAGTGCACAATAAATATTTGTTGAATTAACAAATTCTGAATAGCACTGAAGAAATGGTCACAGCATGATCAGGTTATTTTAAAAGTTGGAATTAGCCAAATGAAGCCAAGTCAATTCCACCTTTATATTAGCCACTGATGCAATGCTTTGTTGACAGCATCCACATTTATTTTAAAATGTATATTTTGAAATGCACAGTTCTGGCTCTGGGAGAAATGGGTATGTATACCTCAGCTGATTTCACACACTGATACGATTGAAAACTCTAGATAAAACAAAACAAAATACTCAAGAACTGTGAAAAGTAAACAAGGCAGGATAGGGAGGGAAGCCAACATTTGAACAAAACCAATACGGTGATAGAGAGTCTCCTAGTTATTTTTCATTCTTCCTTTTTGAGCCTAACGTCAAAATCTCTGTAACAGGTGTAGTCAGCAAAAAACTCATAAAGAAGCCCAGCATTCTGGCCAGAGATTGTGAAAAAATAAAAGTCCTTGTGCGCCAGAGAGTATAATGACCATTCCTGGTTCTTTTCTCTTTTTTTTCCTCCCCCACCTCTTGTACTGTGTCCAGTTCTAGTTGCAGATCTGCATTGTCATGGCAGTGGCAATGTGGCACCTAAGATTCTGGAAGAAAACCTAAGATCTAATCCTCTGATTAGAGGAAACTAAGAAAAGAGATGCTTATTTTGGAAGACCATGGGTTCAATTTCCATTATGTCCCGAATTTCTTGCCACTTCACATCAAGGGCAGTCCCACGAATGCAGAACTGCATGACAGTAAGGTAAGTTTAAATTCTGAGAGAATCTAATCTTTCTGGCTAAAGCACAGGAAAAGGGGCCCCTTGAAACCAGAAAGTATAGGGGAAATCCCTAAGATAAGAGAACAGGAGAAGAAAATCCCTAATTTTCTATATGAAGTAATAAGAGTTTCAGGCTCACTCCCAAGCTGTACGTACACAGGACATACCCAAAGAAACATAGCAAAGCCTTCAAGAATTTGAATTACATGATAAATACCACCTTATTCCCAGACCAATCCCGCAATGGCTCATGTGGGGGGCAGACCTAAACAGCAGAGCAAAGGCCTAAAAACTAAACTCCCATGCAACCACCACCCACAGAAGGTGAGACAAAACTTGCACCCAGGAAAGGTAAGACAGAATGTGGTTTGACTGCTTGCTAAAAGAAACAAACAAGAACAAAACTAAAATCAAAATTCTCCAAAGGATTTTAACAGGACCCCAGTGTCTCAAAATACAATATTCAAACTGTTCAGGGTTTGCATCCAAAGTCTTCAAACTTTCTCAACAAAACAATCAATAGACAACAAACTCTAGATGACCCAGATGGAAGAATTATCAGACCAAGACTTTAAATCAGTTATTTGAACAATGTGCCCCAACCTAAAAGTAAACACTCTTAAAACAGTTGGAAAGGTTGACATTTCTAGAAGAGAAATACATTATTTGAAATAAAGTTTCACAAAAAAGTCTCAATAGAAGAATGAAGATGACAGAGGGAAAAGTTAATAAACTAGACTGAATAGTGGCTCCCCAAGATTGTCCATATCCTAATTCCTAGAACCTGTAAATGTTACCTTGTATGGCAAGAGAGTCTTTGTAAATAAGATTAAGTTAAGGATTTTATGATGGGGAGAAATTCTGGGTTATCTGGGTGGGCCTGATTTAATCACAGAGTTTCTTATAAAGGGAACAGGAGATCAGAAAGGAGAAGGCAATGTGATAATGGAAGTAGATATTGGAGTTGTGCATTTTGAAAATGGAGGAAGGGCCCACAAACCTAGAAACGTATCTCTAGAAGTCAGAAAAGGCAAGGAAATGGATTCTCCCCTACAGCCTTCGGGGGCAGCACAACCTTGCTGACACTTTGGTTTGGGCCCAGTAATACCGTTTTGGACTTCTGACCTTCAGAGCTATAAGAAAATAAATTTGTGTTGTTTTAACCAAGTTTGTGGTAGTTTTAATAGTAGAAATAGGAAGCTAACACAATACTCAATCAAAATTATTCAATCTGAAGACCAGAAAGGAAAAAGATTAAAAAAAATTATCAGAGATGCAGGGACCTATGGGAAAGTATTAAAAGGTTTAACATTTGCATCATTAGATCCCTGAGGAGAGAAGAAAAAGATTTGTGTAGAAAAAATATTTGAAGGATTAAATCTGAAAGTTGCCCAAGTTGGTTGGTGAAAGACATAAATTTACAGATTCAAGAAGCTCACCAACTCCTAAACAGGATAAACGATGTCACTCATGCCCATATAGGTTATAATAAAACAGATGAAAATCAAAGAAGAAGAAAAAAACCTTGAAAATAGTCAGAAAAATGACACTTTACATATGGATTAATGACTATGGGTTTCTCAACAAAACCCATGGAGGTCAGAAGACAGTGAAACATTCATAAAGTACTGAAGGAAAAGAACTGTCACCCCAGAATTCTATAGTAAAAACATCTTTTAGAAATGAAAGTGGAAATAGAGACCTTCTAAGATGAAAGAAATTTAAGAGAATTTGTCTGTAAAGAAATGCTCAAGGCCATTCTTCAGACTAAAAGGAAACAGAGACACCAAGGCCTGAAATTTCAGAAAAGAAGGAAGAGTAACAGAAATTGTAAATCTCTAGGTAAACAGAATAATTTTTGAATTTCAAGTTGTTTGAAAAATGTATGTCTGTTGAAAGGAAAAAAAATACAGCACTGGGTGGAAATTCAATGTTGGTAAACTATGGCCAACAGCTTTCTACAGGCCAAATCCAGTCTTCCACTTTTTTTTTTTTTCTTTTTTGCATGGGCAGGCTTTGGGAATCGAACCCAGGTCTCCAGCATGGCAGGCGAGAACTCTGCCACTGAGCCACCATTGCACTGCCCCTTCCACTTGTTTTTGTAAATAAAGTTTTATTGGAAGATAGTCATTTCTATTTTTTAAAAAAATATTATTTTTTTCTATGACTGATTTATATGCTGCAACATCATGCATGTTGAGTAGTTGCATGCCTGTGACAGAGATGTCTAGTCAGGAAAGCCCAAAATATTACTATCTGTCTCTTTACAGAAAAAGTTTGCTGACCCTTATATAAGAAGAAATTACAAAGAGCTAGAGATAAAACCTAACAGATAAATTAAAATGGAAAACTATAGAACATTCAATAATCCAAAAGAAGACAGGAAGAGAGGAGAATAAAAAAAAAAGAGAAAATAATAATAAAGTGGGAGACCTAATTCCAACAATATCAATAGTTACAGTAAATGTAAGTGGTCTAAACACAATACAAAGATAGATTATCAAATTGGATTTAAAAACAAGTTCTAATTATATGCTGTTTATAAGAAATTTATTTTAAATACAGTGATATAAATCTGTGAAGAGTAAAAGAACAGAAAAAGACATGCTCTTTTAACACTAACAACAATAACATAAAAATCTGGAGTGACCATGTAAACATCAGACAAGGCAGAATTCAGAATAAGAGAACCTACCAGGGCTAAAAAGGGAAGTATAATATAATGATAAAAGAGTAAATTCAATGAGAAACAACAATCCTAAACGTGAATGCTCCTTACAACAGAGTTCTAAAATCCATGAAGGAAAACCTTGTAGAACTGAAAGGAAAAACAAACATAGACCCTAAAGAGTGGAAGAAAGACCGAAGGTGATGGTGGAGTTATACACGGAAGGTCGGATTTACCAAATGAGTGAATGCTGAATCATTATACTGACATTTCTTTTGGTCTCCAGTATCTTAGAGTAGTTAGTAGTAAAAACCTAAAATTGTGGAATCGCAACCCATATCAAACTCTGAAATCTGTTCTACAATTAATTGTTGAGGTGTACACTGAAATTTATTGCTTTTTTGTGCATATGTTATTTTTCACAAAAGAGAAAAAAAAGAGGAGGAATATAACAGAGAAGATAGGATTTAGCAAATGAGTATGACTGTTGAATCATTATTATGATATTGCTTTTGGTCTCCAGTGTCTTGGAGCAGCTAGAAGAAAAAATGAAAAATCGTGGCACTGTAACCCATACCAAACTTTAAAATCTGTTCTACAACTACTTGTTAAATTGTATTTGGAAATTTATTGCTTTTTTGTATACATGTTATATTTCACAATAAAAAAAAAGGTTAAAAAAAAGACATGGAATAAAAAAGATTCAAAATAAATAAGGATATAGATCCAAAAACCATTATGAACCAACATGACCTGATTGACATTTATAGAACAATCCACCAACAACAGCAAAAACCACACTCATTCAGGTGTACACAACATTCACCAAGGTAGTTCATATTCTGGGCCATAAGACAAAGCTTGACACATTTAAAAGAATTGAAATCACACAAAGAATGTTCTCTAATCATAACACTATTGACTTGAAATCAGTAACAGAAAGATGTATGGAAAAATTTCAAAATACTCAAACATGTAAAATATGCTTTAAAATAACACATGATGCGAAGAGAAAGTCTAAGGGCAATTAAAAATATATTTAATTGGGTGGTGTGTTGGTGGCTCAGTGGCAGAGTTCTAACCTGCCATGCCAGAGACCCAGGTTCAATTCCTGGTGCCTGCCATGCCAATATATATATATAATATATAATAATAATATAATATATTAAATATATATATAACATATTTAACTAAGTGAAAATGAAAATACCACATATCAAAATCTGTGGGATGCAACTAAAGCAGGGCTTAGAAGGAAATTTATAAGATTAAATGATTGTAGTTGAAAAGGCGAACATTCTCAAACCAATAATCTAAGCTTCTACCATAAAAAATTAGAAAAAGCACAGCAGAAGGATGTAAATAAAATGAGAGCAAAATCAATCAAATTAAAACAGAAAAATCAATGAAATCAAAAGTTGATTCATTAAAAAAGATTAATAAAATTGATAAACCTCTACTGACAGAGAGAGGACACAATTTAATACTCTCAGAAGTGAAAGGGGATATCACCATGAGCATTAAAGGGATAATACAGTAATACTAGAATGGCTCTATGTGCATCAATTCAATAATTTGGATGAAATGAACCAATTCCTTGAAACACAACTACAACAGCTCATTCAAGAAGAAACAGACAATAGGAATAGACTTATATTTCTAAAAGAAAATGAATTCAGAGTTTAAAATCTTCCAAAAAGACAACTTTAGGCCCAGATGGTTTCACTGGTGAATTGAATAAGACATTTAAAGAAGAAATAATACAAATTCTACACAATCTCTTTTTAAAATGAAGAAAAGGGAATATTTTTCAACTGACTCTGAGAACTACTTTTCTCAAATATTAAAACCAAAGACATTATAAGAAAAGAAAATTATGAACCTCTATCCCTCATGAACACAGAAAAATCCTCAACAAAATCTTAGCAAATTGAATCAAGGGATATGTATAGGATAATATATCACTAACACGTAAAACATATTCCAAGAATATAAGTGTGGGTCAATATTTGGAAACCAATCAATATAACCAACCATTTTAACACATTTAAAAGAAAAAACATAGATGAATGAAAACAAATTTGCCAAAATTCAACATTCATTCATGAAAAAAAAATACACCTCAAAGTAGAAATAGAAGAAACTTCTCTAACTTAATAAAGGCACTGTGTAGATTTTGCAAAAATGTCTACAACTTCCAACAGCTTTTCAAACCAACTCCAAAGACTGCCATAACTCAATCCAATTCATTTACGACTCTACTCAGAGTTAGTGGAGACTCTATAGGCTAAAGGGCAGCCCTCTACAAGATTATCCTTCAAAAAGTCACATGTTCTGGTGACCAGGTTACCCAAAATTCTGAACAACTGGCTACAAAATCAGGGGTTCCTACCACTCCCTTCTCAGAGAACTCACTAAAAGCAGTCTATTTATGATTATTTTTTTAAAGCTATAGATCAGAGCTTTGTTGTAGTGAAAGGAAACAAATATGAAAAAAAAAAAAGAGGAGATACATAGGATGAGGTCTGAGAAGGTTTTAAATGCAAGTTGCTACGTTCTCTCTACATGTCACTCCCACAGCACAGTGATGTATCTTATCAGTCCTGGAAGCTCTCTGGGATTTCAAGGGTTCTGAGTTTATCATGTAGGCATGATTGATATAATCAATGTTCATGTAGTTAAACTCCCAGAGATGAGGGAAGGGGCTAATATGGGTTGATATGAGCTCTTATGATGTGGCTCAAAGCCCCAAACCCCTTGTGCCAGTTTGAAGTAGCTATGTATACAAGAAAAGCCATGTCTTATTCTTGATGTGATCGTGTGGGGCAGCCATGTCCTTTGATCCTGATTCAATATTGTATGGTGGAAACTTTTGGTTAGATTGTTTCCATGGAGACTGACCCACCCAATTGTGGGTGTGGCCTCTGACTCAATGGAGATGTGACCCCCACTCCCTATTTAAGATGGGTCTTGATTAGTTTACTGAAATCCTTTAAAAGGGAAACATATTATAGTTGCTTCAGAACTGGTTCAGACACAGACATTTGGAGATACTTGGAGCACTGAAAGAGAGAGCAGATGCCTAGATATAGACGTTTGAAGATGCAGAGCCCAGTAGACATTGCCATGTACCTTCCCATGAGATGTGAAGCAAACCAGAACCCAGAGTTGTGACCCAGAGGATCTAAGTGAAGGCCCACAGATGTTTAGAGAGGAAACCACCGGCATCAGGAGCTGGAAGCAAAGGAGCCAGGAACAAGGACCAGCAGACGTCAACCACATACCTTCCATGTGACAGATATTGGCCTTTCTTGAGTCAAGGTATCTTTTTCTGGATGCTTTAGTTTTGGACATTTTTATGGCCTTAGAACTGTGAACTTGGAGCGTAATTCCCTTTTAAAAAGCCATTCTATTTCAGATATATTGCATCCCAGCTACATTTAACAAACTGATACATGGTGTTTCTTACTAGTGTGGCCAGTCCACCACTTTAAGGCTGTATGTGTGGCTGGCCTCACCCTGATACAGTGTGACTCTGGGCCCACCTTGAACAACAAAATACACTTGTATCACAGGAAATTCCACAGATTCGGAGGTTGATACTCCAAGAATGGGTACAAAACTCAGCCAAGTGTTCATTGTATTATAGGCATCTACACAAATAAAACTACCAATAAATAATACACTTAATAGTGACAGACTGACAACTTTCTAAGACCAGGAATAACCAAGAATGTCCTCTCACATCACTCTTATTCAACTTCATAACGGATAGTTATCCTGAAGAAATAAAAGGCATAAGAATCATAAAGTAAGAATTGAAACTACTTATATTTGTAGATGACATGATTGCTATGGAAAATACATCAAGCAGTCCACCAGAAGTCCAAAAAGCGTTTACACTAAGTGTTGGCTACCATTCAAACTTTCAATTGCTGTTCTAGAATGAAAAAATCAAAAGTAAAATAAAAATTTCCTTACCTTGAAAAAAAAAGTCCAGTTTTCTAATCATGATAATGGAAACTTACTCCCCATTTGGTGAGATCTTCAAGCTTAGAAGAGCATTTCTGCATTGATTTTGGCCTGTACTTCTGTTTAAAACATGGAATCCAAACTCAACAAAAAACAACGTATATCAGGGAAGACCAGATGATGCTGCTGTAACAACAACTCCAGAATATCTCAGAAACTTAATCAGTATTGAGCTGAATAAAATCAGACTTTGTTCTGTTCCATTTATTTGTCAACTCTTGCATCCATTCTATATTTACATTCTATATTATTGATGTGTTTTAATATGTGGTTCTTCAATTTCCACCCCATCCCCCGTTGCTACTCTTTTTTTTAAAAAAAAAGTAGTTATTATTATTTACTCTTCCATATGAATCTAGAATCAGTTTCTAAATTTCCTCAATTCTCTTTCTCCCAAAATTCAGTAGGTGGTTAGATAGAAATTGTATTAAGAGTATAAATTAATTTTGGAAAAATAAGATCTTTACAATATCATTTTTCCTATTTAGGGGCATGTTACATTTCTCTATTCATTCTCTTTAAATATCTCAGCACAATTTTATAGTTTCCTTAGCGGATAGTCTGCATGTTTCTCACAGAGCTTATTCCAAGGAGAAAATTTTACAGTCTGCATTTCTAGAGTTATTATTAGTGATATTTTTCATATTTTCAGTTTATTTCCACTATATAAGGAGATTTGATTTTGTAAAATTATTTTTAAACTGGCTTTATAACTCATTAATTCTAACAGTTTCTAAGATTAATTTTATATGTAAAATATCATAACAAATAGTTATTATATTTTATCTCCAAATTATTCTGTGTATAAATGTTTCCTATAACAAGTTAGAACCTAAAAAATAATGTTAAATAAAAGCTGATAATATCAAGCATCCATGCTATTCCCATTTTAATAACATTCTTTTTCACTATTGATTATGGTGATGATTACTAAGTTGAAATTAAGTTAAATGAGTATCTTCCTCAGTTTAGCTAACTACGAATTTTCATCATGAATTGTGTTAGATATTACTGAATGCCTCACTATCACTTAAAAAAATTATCATGTGGCTTTTTTATTTAACTGTCTCATATTGCCATAATATTTTAAATCACCATTACTTTTTTCAGATACATCTAAGTACGTTGTATTGCATTATTCTCAAGTAGTCTACTGAATTTATTTGATCATATATTATTTAGTATATTTTTATTTATTCTTATCATTGATAGTGGTCTATAGTTTTTTAAAGCTATTTTCATTTGGGTCATACCATTTTAGAGGTATCTCTTGAAAGCAGTATATAGATACATTTAAATTTTTTGCCCTAATTTAGGTGGGTTTAACCCATCTCTTAAATTTCCTTTTCCTTTCTTTTCTCTTTCCTCATTTCTTGGCTTCTGGGATG